>NC_046171.1:11725675-11883175 GCF_011064425.1 Rattus rattus | reverse complement strand
CCAGTTTCTCATAAAACATAGGAGGGGGGCGTTTGGTGACTCTGCACTCTAGCTTCCCACCCTCCACTCCTAATGAAGGAACATGTGTCCAGTCTAATGTGGGATGCCCAGCCGGGCAAGTGCTCAAGCCTACTTGAAGCATGTGAGGGTAGACCCATCCTGGGACATTTAGTGAGGGATGCCAGGATCCTTCCCTCGGCCAAGCAATGCTTGAAGATGAAGGTGAGAGACTGAGTGCCCTAGGACTGAGACCCGTAGACAAGACAGAAGTCAGTAGACTGTGAACTTACTTCACCGCTCACTGATACCCCCTAACCACTTTTTAGTCTGATTCCTGGACCTCCTTCCTCCTCCCAGCCCCCTCAGCGGCCTCCCATCCCCTCCTCTGCAGCGGTATTGTCCTAGGGCCGGCCACCTTGGCACGACAGGTTTCCTCCCTGGCAAACCTGCATGACTACCCAGCCTGCCCTCCGCCAGGGCCAAGGCTGTTCCTGAATTGACAGTGTGTGAAAGCCAGAGCTTTGAGTTTCAGTCCAAGTATCCCAGGACCTTCTCAGACCCCTTGCCCAGAGCTGGGAGCCAGGTAAGCCCTCTTCTCGGCATCCTCAGGGATGGAGACAAATGCGGATTCCTTCTAGGTCCTGACCATGTTGTTTCCGGAGGCTAAGCCAGGTCTAGGCATCATACCGTAGGGTGTGAGAAGGAGAAGGTGGGAGCCAAGAGGGAGGAGAAAGAAGGGAGAGAGGGAAGGCCAAGCATCAAGTTAGAAAGGAGCTAGGCTGTGCCATGAGTGTCATCATGCCTAGCACTTAGTCCTGTGGCAGGTACAGAACTGGGCCCCCACACCCTGGCTCCTCCTCTGTGACCCCCACCCCCACCCCGCCGCTGAGAAATTCCTAGAGGGCTACTTTTCCAGGAAAAAAGGAAGTGTGCTATCTGGACCCAGATCCCTGGGCGAGCTTTTGTTAGCCTGCTATCCTGGTCGGTGCCTAGGTGAGTTGGCTCTTGAGCACTGCTTCTGGCTTAACTCGATTCAGGCAAGAGCCCCCCTATACTGAGCTGTCCCCTCTGGGGTGATGTCATTCTACCTTACTGGTCTCCCAAGTACAGTGAGCTAACGGCTGCTGGCCCTTCTCCCGGGAGCTGTCCTGGGCAGCAGGGTTTGTTGGCAATCCCATGGTGAGGCAGAGAGGTGCTGTTGTCTCAATCTCTAGGGATGATGTTGGGCATAGAGAGTTGACCTGGGTCCTTCATGGTAGCCTTGTCACCCTTACTTAAACCCATGGGGGTTTAAAAATAGGAGGCGGGGAGTATGAAGGGAGGATGTCCTCAGATTCCAAGCCTTGATGGGAACGTATGAGGCCCCAAGTGGGAACAGCTGGTAGATACGTTAGTTATTGGTAGAGGTTACACCTTAGCTGTTCCAGATCCTTCACTACTCATGTGGTAACCCATCAGGAGTGGACGGGAAGCCAAGATATGAGTGACCAGCAAGTCACTCATGGTGGAAGGCTACAGAAGAGTATGGAACTGAACCAGCTCCACGGTTGGTCTCTTTTCTCCATTCACCCAATCAGAAAGGCCAAACTCAAAAACCAAGGCTGTTATCTCGGCAAGTAACCATGTGATCGCCAGCTTCCTGGTACTCATGACCAAGGATGCAATCTCTGTTGTTTGTTCTTCCTTGTTTGTTTATTTGTTTGAGGTGACTCACCATAGTGTAGGCTGCTCTCGGTTCAGTAGCTGATAATGGCTTTGAACTCTTGATCTTCCTCTATCTGCCTCCAAAGTGCTGAGATTACAGATCTGAACACCACGCTCAGCCACAGAATGGTTTTTTTGAAACATTCGCTGGGGAGGAAGGAGGCAGATAGATGCTCTGTGGAGACAGTTTCCTGGAACTCACTCTGTCTTCTGCCTTCAGAAGGCATTTCCACAGAGGGAAAGGTGGCTAGACATAAGGCTTTCAACTCCCTGGGTTGCTGTTTGCTGAGTGTGTAGCCACAGAAAGTAGGGCCCTGCGGTTGTTACAACCCGATGCCTCAAGTTCAATGGCTTAAAACAGCAAGCTCTGGTTATCAGAAGCCTGGAATCCAACTGTAAGCAGAACCACGCCCCCCACCCCAGCCCCAGCCCCCAGGAGTATGGGGTCAGATCCTTTCTTGCCTCCCCTTCCTTCTGAGCTTTCTGGCAATCCTTGAGGCTGTGTGGCTTGTACTTGTGTCTCACTGACCTCAGCTTCCAACTCCACATATCTGTCTTCTCTGTGCAACTGCTCAAACGGCCATCTTGTAAGACCACTAATTACTGCGTTTAGGGCCCACCCTAATCCAGCATGACCTCATCTTAACTAATTACCTTGCCAAGACTCTGTTTCTAAATAAGGTCACACTCTCGGCTCCCTAGTGGGCATGAACTTGGTGGAAGGGAAAACAGGACAGCACAGAAGCCTCTGGAAGCCTCAGTTTCCTTGTATGTAAAATGTATTATAGGATTAGAGTCCTGAGTAAAGAGGCTGGCATAGAGCAGGATTGCATAAATGTGCTTTTATATTTTTTTTTATGTAATTAATCTTCTGTGACATTATTTTCTTCTCCTATTGGTGCTGATATTTGAGCCCAGGGTCTTTGGCATGCTTGTCAATCATTCTACCTTTGGGCTGCACGTAGCCCCTCTTTATGACTTTATGAGTCTACCCATCCACTCCCTCAGCATCAGTCCATTCAAGAATGATGACTGGGCACTGTGGGTGCTGCCCAGAGTTTGGCAGAGGAAGTAAGAGGTGACAGTTTTGCCCTCAGAGTTGGGAGCAAAGAAAGGTTTAGGAAGGTGTCATAAGGTAGCAGAGTTTGAAGGAAGTCTACTTAAGACCAAGGTAGTAGCCTGTAAAATGTCCTGGCAGGAGCACTGAGGGCAGAGAGAGGGCAGGGCAGGTACCAGCAAGGCAAAGAATTTCTCTGCAGGGCAAAGGGGGCCTTTGAAGGGTTTTCCAGTGGGAGAGGAAAAAAAAAAAAGTTCCAATTTACATGTGGAACATTGGAGTTCCATTAAGGAAACAACAGCCTTGCAAACTGTGAAGTCACCAGGTGACAGGAGTGGTGGGGGAGGGGGTTAGGTGTGGCTCGGAGGAGGTCACAGATAACACCAATTGGAAGGGACCAGTCGGAGGTGGGGGTGGCTCCTGAGGGGCTGGACTCTGGCTCCTGAGGCTGGTAAGGATCAGAGGAGGGTAGTTACTTGACTCAGGTTGGGGCTTGTAGACCTTGGGCATCTGACACAGACAGTGGCTCAGACTTGGGCCCTATGCATCCAAGATGTAAAGAAGCAGAGGAATTGTCCCAAAGAGGAAGGAAGCTCTGGGTAAGTTGAGTACGGTGTGTAGGGAAATTGTTGGGCGGCTTGGGTACCAGTTAAGTCGCAGGGAGTTGTGGGTAGACAGATGTGCTTGCCTTATGGTCCAGGAGGCTGTGAGACAGAAGTGAGCTGGCTTTCCCGAGACGCTGGGCGTGGGGGAGTGGGGAGACCAGGACGTGGATAAGACAAGGCTTCCCTCCCAGCCCCCTGGAGATTCCAGACAGCACAGATAATTACCAGGTGATACAATAAATGCCACCTGATGAGCAGGGAGGGAAGGAAGGGGGCACTTTTGGGCCTTGGCTCTGTGTTGTTCATCGGGCAGAAGTGGCTTCAGATCTGTGTGAGTCAGAGCCAGGCCAGCACCAGGCTTTGAGGAGCTCACGAACCTCCTGAAGTCTGTCTGTCTTCATTCCGTCCTCTAGGTCTTCTCTGGAGAGGAAACCAAGGCCAGAAAGGGAAAGGTTTCCTAGGTCCCCGTACCAGCTCTCAGGGAACTCAGGTGTGAAGCCAGGGGCTCTAGGGCCTATGTCTCTGGGATCCCCATTGAATTCTGGAGTTGGACTCCACCCACCAGATGCCAGGCTGGCCCTGCTGCTGAACGCTCCCAGGCATTAACAGGCTGACCATCCTGGAGGACCACACACTTGGCTACGTAAAGGCTCCACTCACACCAAAGGTGGGTGCTCTAATGGGGGGGGGGCAATAAATACCAAAAAGCAAGGCTTTCGGTGGTGGTGGTGAGGGGGATCCAGGTATGGTATGGATCATACCTTGCTGTGGTGTGGTCATTCAGAACTTACATCCTCAACACCTTTGGGTAACAGGAGCCCATGTTACGGCTTCTTCCGTCTGGTTGGAGTGTTCAGGCACTATAAGCAGGTCGTCACAGGGCGTGGGTGTCCTCAGCATCTCTGATCTGTAGCCAGGGATGATTAGAAGCGTCTGAGACCAGACCCATCCAAAATGAGCCAACTCTTACAGTTTGTAGACAGCATCACAAGAGGCAAGACGCTGGGGGTTGGGGATTTAGCTCAGTGGTAGAGCGCTTGCCTAGCAAGCACAAGGCCCTGGGTTCGGTCCCCAGCCCCCCCCCCCCAAAAAAAAGAGGCAAGCAGCTGAGGCTCGGCTCAAGGGGAGAACTTACCAACCACTGTTAGGGATGAAGAACTCCCCAACGGTGGACATTTCTAGTGTTTTGGGGAAAAAAAAAAATCAGAGTTACCGTGATCCTCACATTAATTAAGTTATGATGTTTGGATTTGAAGTCAGTTTCATCCCACCAGTTTCCCGCCCGCCCCCCTTCCCATTACAGCACCCACCTTTGGTGTGAGTGGAGCCTGTACGTAGCCAAGTGTGTGGTCCTCCAGGATGGTCAGCCTCTTAATGCCTGGGAGCGTTCAGTAGTTTACTAAGAGGGAGCATAAAACCTCCAGGATAGTACCAGTGTTGCTGGCTTCCAGGGTGGGGAGGGAGAGCCTGTCCCAGGAGAACCTGAGTATGGGGAAGGACCCACCCATCTTGATTACTCAGACTGACTTCTGCTGCTTAAACTATCGACCTCAGCTATGACCCTTACCCACTGGAGGCTCAAGCCCTATCCAGAGCTTCCTGACATTCAGGTGAAGTCAGCCCTCTGGACCTGACGGTGCCACGGGGCGTGGTTGGAAGCCACAAAGAGAGTTTCAGGAAGTGGTTGGCTGAACCCCGGCACCCACCCCACTGAGCTGCAACCCCTAGCATTTGGCTTCCTGTACAGCGTCTTGCTTTTCCAGTATTTGGTTTTCTAACATGGGGGTGTGGGAAGATAAGCCCTTTGAAACAGGAAGTGCCTTGGGGGCCCACTGTGAACCCACTTCTCTGCAGGGGAGGCTGGAGTAATTCCCCAGCCTCCCCGGAAATGTGTCCCTAGGTCTCCTGCCTGGCCAAGGCCCCTGAGGCGTGAACTGACGGTCCTAGCAAAGGAGTGGCTTTAAGATGAAAGGCACAGGAACTGCTGCGGTGGTGTGGCCCCAGCCCCCGCCACCCCCAGCACGCAAAAAGCTCCTGCAGGAATAAAGACAGGGAGAGCCCCCACTGGGCCGGTATCCCCACCAACACTCCCTTCTCATTGCTGCCCTCTGCCCAGTTCCCCAGAGCAAACCAAGGAGCAAAGAGGCACCCACAAGGGTCTTAATGAGCAAGCCAGGGTTAATGGGTTACCCAGCATGGTGACATATTCACCAGCCTCCCAGGGTTCTCAAAGTCCAGACTGACCGAACTCCCAAGGTCTAGGTTTGTAGGCTTTCCTAGCCCTGGTACCTTGGAGTTCAAGGGTGAGGCCAAGGGAAGTCAGGATACCTCCACGCCATCCATAAGTGCCTACAGCTGCCTCTTCAGAACGTCTCCAATCCCAGCTTCTAAGCTCACAGGTCTCCTCCTACCTCAATTTGTCTCAGCTCTAGTTCTGACCCTTTCTTGCGGCCCCCTCTCTAGGCCCTGGCCTCCCAACCCCGCCGAAAGCACTATTTGTTTTTTATTTTGTGTGTATGGTGTTTAGCTTGCCCGTGGACCGCTCTTGTGCCTAGCGCTCCTGGAGACCAGAATAGAGCATCAGATCCCCTGGAACTGGAGTTACAGACGGTTGTGGGCCACCTTGTGGGTGACGGGAATAGAACCTGGGTCCTCTGGAAGAGCAGCTAGTGTCTTAACCACTGAGCCATCTCTCCAGTCCCCGGGATTTTTGTTTATTTGTTCCTTTTTAAACCTTTCTTTTTTAAACGTGTTCTATTTTCTGGTGAGACTTCTCAGTGCACACTGTTCTTGCAAAGGATTCAAATTCAGTTCCCAGCATCTACACCAGGGACCTCACAACTGCTAGTGACCCCAGCTTCAGAGTACCTGACGCCCCGCTGACCTTCTCACACACAGACATACACATGTGCACATAAACAACAACACAAGCGCTTAAGTTTTATTTTATTGTTTTATGTGTGTGTGCATCTTGCCCGCATGTATGACTGTGCACCACATATGCACAAATGCCTGAGGAAGTCAGAGAGTAAAGATTCCCCTGGAAGGGGAGTTATAGATGGCCGTGAGCCACCACGTTGGTGCTGGGAGTCGAACCTGGGTCGTCAGAGGGAAAGGTAGTCGATGCTCTTAACTGCTGAGTCATCTCTTCAGCTCCAACAGTTACTGTGTGTGTGTGTGTGTGTGTGTGTGTGTGTGTGTGTGTGTGTGTGTGTGTGTGTGTGTGTATGTGTGTGTGTGTGTGTGTATGTGTGTGTGTGTGTGTGTATGTGTGTGTGTGTGTGTGTGTGTGTGTGTGTGTGTGTGTGTGTGTGTGTGTGTGTGTGTGTGTGTATGTGTGTGTGTGTGTGTGTGTGTGTGTGTGTGTATGTGTGTGTATGTGTTTGTATATGTGTATGTGTGTGTATGTGTGTGTGTGTGTGTGTGTGTGTGTATGTGTATGTGTGTGTGTGTGTGTGTATGTGTGTGTGTGTGTGTGTGTGTGTGTGTGTGTGTGTGTATGTGTGTGTCTGTGTGTGTGTGTGTGTGTGTGTGTGTGTGTCTGTGTGTGTGTGTGTGTCTGTGTGTGTGTCTGTGTGTGTCTGTGTGTGTATGTGTGTATGTATGTGTGTATGTGTGTGTGTGTGTGTGTATGTGTGTGTGTGTGTATGTGTGTGTGTGTGTGTGTGTGTGTGTGTGTGTGTGTACATATATACCTACGTACATCCACATGCTACAGAGTGCATGTGGAGATCTCCTCTCTTCTTATACCAGGTGGCTTCGGTTAATCAAGCTCCCATTGTCAAGCGCAGAAGCACCTCACCCACTGAGCCTTTGTGCGAGCCCTGAGAGCACTGAGTTCCCTCCAGTCAGATTGGAAGCTTGGGGAAAAGTTCAGAGGAGATGGAGGTAGATGAGGCACCTGGAGGGGGGAGGGAGAGGAGGAGAGGGTGGTCCTTGAGGCCCAGAGGCTTGAGATAGCCAGCCCCTCTGTTGGAAACTGACCCTAGTTCAGTCAGTGAGAAGTTTCCAGGGCTTAAACAGATGGGCCCCCACGTCCCCTGTCAAGTGCCCCCACACCCCACCCCACGCACACAATTTACCGGTCTGCCCTTATCTAGAAGGTTGAATTAGGAAAGACGTTGAGGTCATGAGACTTCCTTCAGTCCAGTTAACCGAAATACTTGCAGTGGCAGCCCCTCCCCACTCTGTGGCCCAGACAGTCTAAAGGGCCAGCCTCGACCTGGCAGTCACTCAGGGAACAGACTCCTTGGATCTTGTAGGACCTCAGAGGCTTTCAGCCATAACCTCTACTAGGTTAGGGCATCTGGCTGCCCTGGTTCTATATGACCCCTATATTTGAACACCGGAGCCTAAGTCGCCCCTCCCCTGTGACGTATAGCTTCTAGCTCCACTTAGACCCTCCGGGCTTAGGTTTTTTCTAGGAACTCCCCGAGGCTCTTATACCGTGCTGTTCCAGGCTACGACCCAATCCTCTCTCTACCTGGAGAAGTTTCTGTACCTTTAAAGCCTCCTCCCATCCCAGGCCAGCTAGGGGAGGGAAGGGAGGAGCTGGGTCACTGCTGGGGATGGGGACTTAGTCTTTCCGGCTAGTGTGGAACTGAGAGGGAACAGTGGCACGTGTCTGGCTGTGCCCCAGCTGCTGTATGATCCCAAAGCCCTCCTCACCGACTCTGAGCTGCGGGACATCGTAGGTGGGGCAAATAGACTTGGGCTCCCCCCGCCCCAAGAATGTGTGGAGACCTGGTTCTGTCCCTCAGTTCTGTCCCATGCCATTCCAGAGGCTCTGGTGATCTTCTCAGAGCCTCCGTGTAGCCACCCGCGCAGCACCAGAATAACGGGCAGCAAGCTCCTGTGTCCTGGTCCCCCTGGGTTCACACAGGTAGGCAGAGCCCCGCTTCTTATCACACAGGTTGGGCTTGAGGAGATTCCCTCTCTCTCTGACCCAGGCGTAAGGTGGGTGTTAGGGGCTCAGAGCCACCGACTGCTCAGAAGCAACCTCGGGGTCCTGGTTCCCAGGAAGCGGATTTGAGGTGAAGAGTGAAGCAGCCAGAGACCCAAGAGGATATGAGTGACCCCGCAGGAGTTATGGTCAGCGATCCAGAACCACGCTGTGCTCTCCAGCCATGCCTGTCCCTCTCTGGGCTGGGGGTGGGGGTGGGGCAGAGACCTTTGTGGTGAGTCATTACCCAGCTCCTGGAGGCTCTGTCACCTCCAGGTCTTTAAGTCTAGGCAGTTTAATCTCTGCCCTCAGGTTCCCTGGCAAACAGTGCTTTTCACCAGAAGCACTTTCACTTGGAAGGAATGGTATAGGTGTATGTAAGGTTATAGGTATGTATGTGTAAGTGTTACAGGTATGCGTGTAAAGAGTATAGGTGTGTGTGTGAGGAGTAGAGGTGTGTATAAGGGGGCATAGAGGTGGTATATAAAGGATATAAGTATGTGTAAGGATTATATGTATGTGTGTAAGGGGGTATAGGGGTGTGTGTGTGTGTGTGTGTGTGTGTGTGTGTGTGTGTGTGTGTAAGGGGTTTGCATGTGTTTGTGGGATTATAGGTGTGCTTCCTGATCCTCTGCTGTCCACACCAGTTTGAACAGCAAATAAAGTCAATTCCAGCTTCAGGTCTGGCTGAAGCAAGTGTCCTATCAGGATGCAGACAGGCCTGAGAAGCTGAAGATATCTGTGTTCTCATACCCAGTGTCCTTACCAGCATATGGAGTGGGGTGGGAGGTGCTGCCAACCTCCCTGGCACAGCTGATCTTGGACAGTTTGCTTTTGTCTAAACATCGTTTCTTTTCTTTCTTTCTTTCCTTCCTTCCTTCCTTCCTTCTTTCCTTCCTTCCTTCCTTCGACACCATCCCACTACGTAGCACTGTCTGGCCTTGAACTCACGGAGTACAGCCTGCCTCTGCTCCCTAGTGTTGAAGGTAAAGGCTTATACCACCACGCCTAGCTTTAAACTTCATTTCTCACTGGAGGATGTGTTTTGATTGTGCCCAGTTGGACTCCCGTGGCCCTGGGACTTCATAGCAGCTCACGGCTTTGTGGATCTGTTGAAGGATTAGCAGAAACACTTCGGTCTGGCTGTTGGCGTGGCTGTCTGTACACCACCCTTCTCCATAGCATCTTGGGAACCTAGTTTGCTCAGCCTAGGTTCAGCTCGGTTGTATGTGTAACGTGGGCGTATGTATGTGTGCAGTATGTATGTATATGGTGTATGTGCATGTGCAGTATGTGCATAGTGTATGTGTGTAATGAATGTGTGTGCGCAGTATATGTGTGTGATGTACTGTGTGTGTGTTATATGGGTGTATAGGTGTCTGTGTGTGTGCAGTACATTTGTGTGTAGTATGTGTGTACAATGTGGTGTGTTACAGAATGCATGTGCAGGAGCAGTGTGTTTCTGGCGAGTGTTTATATGTGTGTAATATGTGTGTGTAGAGTGCGTATGTGTGTGTGTGTTCAGTATGTTGTGTGTATGAAGTGGGATGTGTGTGTGTGGTATGTATGTGCTGTATGTGTGTGTGATATATGATTGTGTGGTGTGTGTATGTGTCTGTGTGTGTGTGCAGTATGTGTGTGGTGTGTGTATATGGGTGTGTGTATGCAATGTGGTATATGTTTGTGTATGCAGTATGTATGTGTGGTATATGTGTGTGTGGTGTTTATATATGTGCAGTGTGTGTGCACACAGTGTGTGTGTTCAGCGTGTGATATATATATATATATATATATATATATATGGAGTGTATTGTGTGCAATGTATGTGTGTGCAGTATGTATGTGGTGTGTGTATATGGGTGTGTGTATGCAATGTGGTATATGTTTGTGTATGCAGTATAAATGTGTGGTATGTGTGTGGTGTTTATATGTGGGCAGTGTGTGCAATGTATGTGTGTGCAGTGCGTGTGTGTGTGTGCAGTGCGTGCTGAGTGTGCATGTGTGTGTGCAGTATGTGTGCAGTGTGTGTAGGGGAGCGTTTAGAAAGTAGCACTAGCAGCATGACAGCACCCAGCATCTCTAGGTATATGAGGTTAAGCACTGCTGAGTACAGGGAGCTGCCCCGCTGTGTGCTGGAGTCAGGGAACTGCTCACGTTGGACAGTGAGGATCAGGAGGGAACTGGATGCCCCTTGAGGCAGACCCACAGCTGCATCTACTTAATTTGGGGGCAGGAACCATGTGGCAGGATTGCCCTGCTGGGTTATATGACTTTGGGCCAGGTCTGGCCTTCTCTGGGCCTTCTCTTTCTAGGCTGCTCCTGTCACTGTCTGGGTCTGTGGGCTAATGTTCCTTAAACGGTGGTTGAACCGGTCTGGAAGCCGAGGCCCCAGGCCCTGTTCCAGGAACACGCAGCTGTCATTGACCAATCGGGTACAGCGAGGCCTCTTAGATCTGAGCTATGGTCTAGTGCCTGGGGCTACCTCTACTCCATTGCCTCAGGAACATTTTGAGGACATCGTGTCTGTCTCTAAATTCACAGAGGGACTGAGCAGGGGCTGTCTGGAAAGGTTCACCGGTGGCCTCTGCCCCTTGGAGGGAACCAAATCTGGAAAGGGGAGCCCCTTTCCCAGGCTCTAAGCACCTCCCACCTCCCCCGCCCAGAGCCCTCCTGGGGCTGCATGAACTTTAGTCACCTGGTGACAAGCCTAATCCTGCGCCTCCTTGCTGCTGCCACCAGTGTTGACCTCATCCTCCCAGCCTAGCTGGACCTCTTGCAGAGGACTCCTTATCCCACATCCCACTCGGAAGCCTTCAGCTGCCCTTCTAGGATGCTGGGCACACTTTAGCTGACCTCTTGCCCCTCTGGGATTAGGTAAGCACATGGGTCCTACACTGCTACCACCCCTTCCCTACCTCTACCCTGAGGAGATGCTCGACTCCAGATCCTGATGCCAAGTGGGAGCTGGGGGCACTGAGCCAGTCTGCAAGGGTGACAGGTATGGCTGTGGCTGCTCCTCGGGGGACAACCAGCTCTGTGGCCAGGACTTCCTCGGCGGACCTATATTCCTCTCCCCATCCCAGAACTGTCCTGAGAGGAAAAGGGGTCTCTCTCCTGGGTCCCCACCCCCTCCAGGGCCTCTGGGAAACCCACCAGAGTTACAGAAAGGGAGGGGCCTGGGCTTGAGGACCAGTGCCTCAGTTTCCCTCCCAACTCCGATCTGTGTGTAGCCAAGGCTTCTGGCCCTGTACCGTTCTTTTAGTGAATCTTTGAGAGAACTTGGAGGTGGAGGGGTGGGAAATGGAAGCCCGGGCTTCCAGCAGGGTGTCTTCCGCTTGGACTGAAACATCTGCTTGCAGGAGGCAGGGCCAACCCTCCCTGTCCCAGGAGGAAGGGACAGGGGTCAGGGGTCAGAGCTACCCCCTTCCCAGGCTCTTTGGAAGATGGAGCCCCGCTGGGTGCCTTTGGGGGCTGTTGGGTGGACAGAGGGAGAAGTGGGCAGACAAGGAAAGGAGAAACGTGCACCATGGAAGTCACAGATGGTTCACCTCAGCGCCCTGAGACCCCCCCGAGACCCCCAAACATAAAAGAAACGAAGCCCAGTAGTCCCCAAACGGGCCAGAGCTGCACGGAGCCATGGGTAAGAGCAGTGACCACGCCCACTCCCTGCCCTCCTACATGGACGGGAGTGTTCTGTACCGAGGATGAATGAAGAACACATGGTACTGGCCTGGCCCCTAGGACCCTTTGAAACCCTCAGTGTGACTTTCCCACCAGAAATCCCAGACCCCAACCTAGGTCCACCCCAGGGCCCAGGGTACGGGTGTCAGGTCTAAAGAAGGGTACGAACTGTCCCTTGGACAACAAGGACGGGGCTTGGTTGCCACTATGGATAGGAGGGACCCAGCAGCTGCCTCCTGGAGGACCGAACTGTTCAGGGGAAGGACAGGAAGGAACGAGCCTGTGCCTTTCAGGTCAGAGTCATGCCTAGATCTGGGCAGGGAGAGCTACAAGGGATGCTGACCAGGAGATAGGGTGCTGTCCCCTCCGCCCTGGGGTTTGGTTTCCTCCTCTGCCTTAAGAGTTGCAAAAAAAAGGGGGTTGGGGATTTAGCTCAGGGGTAGAGCGCTTGCCTAGGAAGCGCAAGGCCCTGGGTTCGGTCCCCAGCTCCGGAAAAAAAAAAAAAAAAAAAAAAAAAGAGTTGCAAATCGACTTTCCCACATAAGAGGCACCAAATCCGGTTAGGACACCCACCAACCCCACCCTCCGATCCAGGGGAGAGGAATGTCAGCAATGCGTGGGCGTGTCCTTCTAATGTGTTTTCCTTGAGTGTTTGTATGTGGGCCATCTGCATGCCTGGTACCCAGAGGCCATCAGGTCTCTTGGAACAGGAAGAGTTGACGTGAACTGCCATGTGGTTGCTGGGAATGGAACTCAGGACCTCGGGGCAGGAAGAGCCATCTCTTCTCCAGTCCCCCTCCATTTTTTTTTTTTGAGATAGGATCTCACACTGTAGCACAGGCTAATCCAGAACTCACTAGGTAGGTCAGACTGGGCTCAAATCCACAGCGATTCTGCTTCCGCTTCCCGAGTGCCAGGGTTTGCAGGTGTTAGCTATCATGCCCAGTCTTAACATTTCACACATGCCAGTCCGAGTTATTAAAAAACAACCCGGCAGGTCGAGGGCAGTGCTCCCTCAAAGTCTCACAACCGGTGCGTACCAAGTCCAATGTCGGGAAAGGCCTGGACCCTTGAACCCTTTTGTTCGGTTCACTTGCTGCTCTTACTACCAAATCCTGGGCTTACACATGAATGCCAGCCCCTCCCTGCCCAGTTCTGTGACCCCCTTCCCCGGGCAGCTCTTGGGAGAAGTCATGCATACATGGAAGCGGCTGGCAGCCTCTTTGACTCCAGAGTTCAGTGGGAGACAGAGGGAGCTTGTCACATCAGGCACCCCAGAAGAGTTCTGGGCCTGCTTCACGTTTAACTTTGTGATTTTCAGGAGTACCAGCCTGCTCTAACAGTTTCAAAGAAGATTGGCCGTGGGTTTCCGCAGAGTGTGGGGGAGTTCCTGCTTATCCATACAGCTGATTTTCAAGAACCACCTCCCCAAGAAAGGTTTGGAGGCTCCTATTGGACGGTAAGTCTTGACCTAGGCAGCTAGTCATTAGAAGTTAGTCACTCCTCCTTGGAAGGCATGATAGATGCCCAACCCCAAGCTACTCCAGGGGTTCAAGGACAGGGCCAGGCTCTCTGCTAGAGTCAGGCACACAGAAGGATAAGTGCGAAGCCTATTTTCCCTAGGACAGTGGTGGCTTGGCTTCTTCTGTATGCAGGTACCTAGGGCATGTGAAGCCTGAGGGGTCTCCTTGGGAGGGTCTGCTGGGAACGAACAGGGATGAACCTTGAAGATAAACAGGATTCGTAATGACGGAGATAAGCTCCAGAGCTTCTGGTAGAAGCAACGGCCTGGCCAAAGATCTGGAGGCTGGACAGCCCACACATTTCTGGGAGGCTAAAAGGAGGCCCGGAACTATGTCCCCGAGGCTTGACTTTAGACTGCGCCCAGTGGGGTGTGGGGTGGTCTGGAGTTCTCAAGGCTGGGCCTTACCCTACTCTTTCTCACTGGGCAACAGAGTCATGAAGAATCGATTTCTGGTGCTGGGCTTGGTGGCGGTAGTTCTGGTGTTCGTCATCATCGGCCTCTGCATCTGGCTGCCCACCACCTCTGGGAAGCCTGACCATGTGTACTCCAGGGCGGCCGTGGCCACGGATGCCAAGCGCTGCTCAGAGATTGGACGGTAAGTGGGTCTGCTAGGGCAAGGCACCCTGGGAGACTAGTGAGCGTGGGCATGACTCCGGTTCCCCATCTGTAAATCGAACATGAAGAGCGTCCGGTGAGCTGCTCTTGGACTCTCTCGCTAGCCTCTGTCTAGGGAGAAGGGACAGTGACCCAGAGCCCCTCGTTTCAGCACTTCTCTCTGAAAAAGGCTGCTGTCCGAATTTCATTATAGATGGTGGGTTTTTTTTTTTTAATTAAAAAGATTATGGGGGTTGGGGATTTAGCTCAGTGGTAGAGCACTTGCCTAGCAAGCTCAAGGCCCTGGGTTCGGTCCCCAGCTCCAAAAAGAAAAAAAAGATTATGCGTTTGTTTTGCCCGAGTGTATGTTTATGCACCACTTGCATGCCTGGTGCCCTCGGGGGCCAGAAGAGGGCATTGTATCCTCTGGATCTGGTTTATAGACAGTTGTGAGCTTCAATGACCTGGTGCTGGAATTGAACCAAGGGCCTCTGGAAGAGCAGCCAGTATTCTGAGCCACTGAATCATTCTGCAGAAAAAAAGTGTTATTAATAAAAAGCAGCCTCCCTTTTTTTTTTTTTCAATAAAATCATGTATATTTGTTTGCTTGGAAAAGAAAAAAAAATATGTCTTTAAGAAACCAAAACTTTAGGGGCTGGGGATTTAGCTCAGTGGTAGAGCGCTTGCCTAGGAAGCGCAAGGCCCTGGGTTCGGTCCCCAGCCCGGGCTTTAATCCCAACGCTCAGGAGGCAGAGGCCAGTGGACATCTGTAAGTTCGAGGCCAGCCTGGTCTACATAGTGAGTTTCAGAGCTACATAGTGAGAGCCTGGCTAAAAATAAATAAATAAATAAATAAATAAATAAATAAATAAATAAATAAATAAATAAGAAAAGAGAAAGAAAGGAAGGAAGGAAAGAAGGAAGAAAGAAAAAGAAAGAAAGAGAAGAAAGAAAAGAGAAAGAAATAAAAGAGAAAGAAAGAGAGAGAAAGAAAGAGAAGAAAGGAAGAAAGAAAAGAGAAAGAAAGAAAGAGAAGAAAGAAAAGAGAAAGAAAGAGAAGAAAGAGAGAAAAGAGAAAGAAAGAAAGAAAGAGAAAGAAAAGAGAAAGAAAGAAAGGAAGAAAGAAAGGAAGAAAGAAAGAAAGAAAGGAAGAAAGCAAGCAAGCTTCAGAGCTAGAGAGATGGTTTAATGATTCATTCTGTGTGCTATCTTTCAAAGAGCCCAATGCCCAAACCCATGCCAGACAACAGTCTGAAACTCCAGTCCAAGGGATCTGATTCTCTTCTCTGATTCCCCATGGTACCCTACCTCTCTCTCTCTCTCTCTCTCTCACTCTAACCCCTCTCTCTCTCTCTCTCTCTCTCTCTCTCTCTCTCTCACACACACACACACACACACACACACACACACACACACACCACTTAAACAAAACAAAACAAAAAACCAAGTGGTTGGTGTCACCTGTAACTCCAGCCCTTGGGGTAAGACCCCGTCTCAGTAAACTAAACAGGTGAACAAGCCAAGAAGCAAAAAGCTGGCCCAACTGAGCATGGAAGCCCGTACCTCTCATCTCAACACTCAGGAGGCTGGGATTTGAGGCCCGCTCGGGCTACATCGTAAGCCTGAGGCAGCGTGAGATTCTGTTCAAAGCAGAGACACCTGGCACAGGGTCTCTCTTCTGTCTTCTTCTGGGCAGGGAGGCCAAGGTGCACGGCAGAGTAGTCCTGTGAGTCCTCAGGCTTTTGTCTGCTTTTGTGCTACTTGTAGGGATATGCTACAGGAAGGCGGCTCCGTGGTGGACTCGGCCATCGCAAGCCTGCTGTGTATGGGGCTCATGAATGCCCACAGTATGGGCATCGGGGGCGGCCTCTTCTTCACCATCTACAACAGCACCACACGTGAGTGCCCACGGTCGGGTGGGTGAGTGGCTTGGGCTAGCCCTCTCCCATCAGAGTGAATTGGTCTACAGCAGTATAGCTAGGTGTCTCCTGGGCTCCCTTGACGGGAGGGGTTGGGGATAGCCTGGTCTGCCAACTCGTTTCTTTTTATAGGAAAAGCTGAAGTTATCAATGCCCGTGAAATGGCTCCCAGGTTGGCCAATACCAGCATGTTCAATAATTCTAAGGACTCTGAAGAAGGTAAGCTGTTGTATGAGACAGCATTCACAGGGGACATGTACCTGTCTGAGGCCTGGGGACAGCAGCTCTGGTACCCATGACACCCACCCAGAACAAATGGTTAAATCACCATCGTGGGGGGAGGGGTAGGTAGGTTCTTTCATTTCTTCTCAGCTCTGCGCTGAGGCGCCCGTGTGGGCACACGGAGAAAATAATCACGTGGGCCCTTGGTGTCCACAGAGCTCCTGGGTTTGATTCCTAGCACGCACATGGTGGCTCACAACCACCTGTAACCCCTGTCCAGGGGGATCTGATGCCCTTTTCTGACCTCCATGGGCACTTCATGCATATAGTACACATATACACATGTGGGCCAAGAACTCATACACATAAAATAAATAAGTAAATCTTTCTTTAAAGATGTATTTATTTTATTTATAGGAATACACTATAGCTGTCTTCAGACACACCAGAAGAGGGAATTGGATCCCATTACGGATAGTTGTGAACCATTATGTGGTTGCTGGGAATTGAACCCAGGGCCTCTGGGAGAGCAGTCAGTGCTCTTAACCCCTGAGCCATCTCTTCAGCCCAAGTAAATCTTTTTAAAAGCCTGTTTTGCTTCTAATTGAACACACGGGGACCTTTTTCCTTATCAACACTCCCTTAACAGTTCAGTGGGCTGTTGGTTACAAAGCCTCTACAAGGCATTAACTTCTGTGAGTCATCACCAAACAGTTAAATACACAGAAGTGGGCTTCATAGAAGGGAGGTGGCCACCCATGCATTTTGGGATTCTTGGGGGTTTCTGAATGCAGAGAGATGACTTCCTTAGTATAACAGATCACACTTCCCAAGGGTCACTGGGACTGTCCCCTCACATGGATTTTCCTGTCCTACAGGTGGGTTGATAAAACCCAGGGAGGTCATGCAAGCCAGGTGAGATTACGCAAGTCCACAGTTAGTACGCGGTAAAGCAAGGGTCGAACTAGCTTTCGGTTGTGAAAGTAAATGGCTGAACTTGGCGCGGGTGGCCGTTCTAGCTGCTCTCTAGTAGGCAAAGCGGTCAGCGTCCGGCCTTAGGTGTCATTCAGCCCAGGTGGGCAGTGAAGCTTGCTTGGGTAATCCAGTCTAGGAGTCTGTTTCTAATGAACTCATCGGCTCCTTAAAGACGTGAACCTGAAAAGGTAAGACATATTAGGTCACGTGGAGGAGCACACAGAGGAAACAGAGCTAGCGTTGGGACTCAGGTCAGGAGACGGGAGGCAAGGGCCTGTCTTAGATTTTGTTTCTATCACCGTGATGAGGCACCATGACCGAAAGCAGCTCGGGGGAGGAAAGGGTTTATTCCACTCCCAGTTCTATATCACAGTCCATCATCAACAGCAGTGAGGGCAGGAACTCAAGCAGGGCAGGAACCTGGAGGCAGGAGCTGAGGCAGAGGCCTTGGAGGGGTGCTGCTTGCTTACTGGCTTGCTCCTCATGGCTTGCTCTGCCTCTTTTAAAAAAAAAATAGAACCTGTAACTTTTTAAAAAAGATTTTATTTATCCCATGTATGTGGGTATACTGTCCTGTCTTCAGACACACCAGAAGAGGGCATCGGATCCCATTACAGATGGTTGTGAGCCACCATGTTGTTGCTGGGAATTGAACCCAGGACCTCTGGAAGAGCAGGCAGTGCTCTAACCACTGAGCCATCTCTCCAGCCCCTTGCTTTCTTATAGAACCCAGGAGCACCAGTCCAGGGATGGCGCCACCCACAATGGGATGGGCTCGCCCCATATCAGGCAATAAAGTAATTTCCCTACAGGCTTGCTTACAGCCCGATCTTGTGGAAGGCTTTTTCTCAGTTGAGGCCCTCTCCTCCCTGATGGCTCTAGCCTGTGTCAAGTTGACCATGACTCTCCAGCACATGGCTCTTGTTGCTGGCTCATCCTGCTGCTGACTTTGCTCTGGTAGAGTCTGATGGAGCCCGGGAAGTATGTGGAACAAGAATGACTGAGGCTAGCTCAGACTGACAGTTGAGAGGTGCGACGGGTAAAGCTTTCCCCAACTCTTGTGGACAACAGGATTTCACGGATGGAGGTACTTATGAGGACCCGTCCAGTCATCTAGGGCAGCCAGCGCCAGCACACAGACGCCTGCTCCCCGTTCTGTACCCTGTAGGGAGCATTTGCTCAACAACGTGAACCTGTGGAGATCAGTGTACCATCTTAAGCTTAACTTTTCCTGGGATGGGGATGATGCTGAGCAGTGAACCCTTGTCTAATTCTCGGGAGGTCCTGAGTTTGAGCCTTAGCGCTGCCCTAGCAACAAAGCCCCTCCCTTCCAGGTTACTCTAGCCCCAGCCACTAAATAGACTGGGGAAATATTGTTGCTGCTTTTATTTAAAAAATGTGGTGCGGGCTGGAGAGATGGCTCAGTGGTTAAGAGCACTGATTGCTCTTCCAGAGGTCCTGAGTTCAAATCCCAGCAACCACATGATGGCTCACAACCATCTGTAATGAGATCTGATGCCCTCTTCTGGTGTGTCTGAAGACAGCTACAATGTACTCATATATAATAAATAAATCTTTAAAAAAAAATAAAAAATGTGGTGCTAGAAACAAACTGGACAAGCACACGGCCACAGAGTAACTACACGCTGTTTTTCCGTTTTCCTTTTTTAGATAGGGTCTTGCTAATCTACTGTAACTGTTCTTGAATTCCTTCTGCAGCCCAGACAGCCCTTAAACCCGGAAGTTTTCTTGCCTGAGCTTCCCAGTAGCTGGGATTATAGGCCCAGTGACCATACCCCACCACTAACTAACCTTCCACCCTCCCACCACCCCTACCACCCCCACCACCCCCACTCCCAACCCCGTCCGTCTTTCTTTCAAACTCTGCTCATCTGGTTCCTAGGCGGCCTTTCGGTGGCAGTTCCTGGTGAAATCCGTGGCTATGAGCTGGCACACCAACGGCATGGCCGGCTACCCTGGGCTCGCCTCTTCCAACCCAGCATCCAACTGGCTCGCCATGGCTTCCCTGTGGGCAAGAGCTTGGCAAGAGCCCTGGACAAAAAACGGGACGTCATTGAGAAGACACCTGCTTTGTGGTAGGTGGCCTCAGGTCCAAGTGGCCTGTCACTCAGTGGGTCTGAGCCGTCGTTAAACCCTTCTCACTGTGTGTGTAGACACAGTCAGAGCCTGGCTTAGAGGCCCCAGTGGACATCGTGGCCTGAGCAAGATGGGACACTAGAAACCTCAAGCAAGAGGGCAACCCGCCTGTGGACTGGCTCTACCGGTGTTTGTCCTCTGCACCCTGAGGACAAAAGGCTGAGGGGTGGGTGTGAGGCGTAATAGTTGGTTCTCTATTCCTGCTGCCTCACATGAGTCCCCTCTGCCCCAGCGAGGTGTTCTGCCGGCAAGGGAAGGTTCTTCAGGAAGGAGAGACTGTAACTATGCCGAAGTTGGCCGATACTTTGCAAATACTGGCCCAGGAAGGGGCCAAGGCCTTCTACAATGGGAGCCTCACAGCCCAGATTGTGAAAGACATCCAGGAGGCTGGTGAGTGGGTGTGAGTGAAGGAGCCCTGAGGTGCTCCCTGCCTCGGTTGGCCTCTGGGGGAGCACTTGGCGGGGAAGGGTTGGCAGGGACCTCTTGGACTCAGCTCCTAGCTCTTCCATAGAAGCTGGGAAGCACAGGAAATCCCTTAGAGTATGAGCAGAGGTGCGGGCAGCCCTTGGGGCTGAGGAAGAAAACTAGAGGCCGGATGACCTGCAAGAAATGAGCTCCAAGTACGATGACCATCAGGCAGAGAGAGGACAGCTTGGGATAACCAGAAGGAGGACATTTTGACTCACTGGGAGGGTTACAAGGCCTGAGGAGGAGCTTGTGAGACAGGCATTACAGGGACTTTGGGCGGTAGCCTGAGGGCTTGGCCTTGCTGTCGCCATTCTTGCCCTGTTTTGAGACTTATCATTTACTGCTGTTAATCCTACTTACAACCAGTTCCTCAGAGAATTAGGAGACTTCTCCCATCTACCCGGTCATCACTGAGGGAGGAGGTTGGTAAGGGAAAGGTGGAGGCAGATATTCCACACTTGGGAAAGACCCTTGTGCTGTAGAGAGGAAAGGTTGGCCAGGAGGCTGTTGTTTGAGCTAGTCATAGGCGGTAAGCACCATTAGTGCCTAGGTCGCATGATGGTCAGGGCTATCAGTTTGATGGCCCCGTGAGCCCTTCTGATGGTATAGCCCATCTCCTCACTATGGTATAAACCGGTCCTTCTCTTCAGTGGTGACCAAACTCCCTAAACAGCCCCGACCCCATAGTGTACCCTTGGCCGTCATTCTTGGGCTCACCCCTTACTGTGCCCGAGGGTAAGCCCAGTCCCACATGATACAGCCCCGAACCCAACCGTGTACAACACCATCGCAACAGCCACTGAGCTGCTGTCCCACGGCAGGGGGCATTATGACGGTTGAGGACCTTAACAACTATCGTGCGGAAGTGATCGAGCATCCGATGAGCATCAGCCTCGGGGACTCCACCCTGTACGTGCCCAGCGCCCCACTCAGCGGGCCCGTGCTGATTCTCATCTTGAACATCCTCAAAGGTGAGAAGTTTCTCTCTAGCCCTGCTGAGGGACAGGGACACAGACCTAGCAGACCGTCCACCCTGCCTCATGGCTGCCAGGGCTCCTCACAAGGGGTAAGAAGAGTAGGGGGTGATACTTAGGAGCTAGACGAAGAAGAATGTTCAGGAAGGGTCTGGGAGTTCGGGGCAGAAGCCTTGTGATCTTCCCGAAGCCCACAGACCTTGGGATCCTCAAACTGCCCCTCTCTGATCCATGTTGGCATGCCTTTGTCTTAACTACGCCTTTCACACATGGCCACTGCCTTTGGTTACTACGTATTTCAGAAGAGGGTGGGAAAGGTGGCTCAGAGGTGTGTTAACCCCTCGAGCCCTGATTGCCTACCAACATGTGCTCATGATACAGGATACAACTTCTCTCCAAAGAGCGTGGCAACCCCAGAACAGAAGGCGCTGACGTATCACCGTATCGTGGAGGCCTTTCGGTTTGCCTATGCCAAGAGGACCATGCTCGGTGACCCAAAGTTTGTCGACGTGTCTCAGGTAAGTGGGGGAGTTAACCCCACCGTGGGTAGGAGACCTGCCAAAGGGGTGCTGGGTGAGCTCTGAAGCCTCTCCCCCGGCCCCACCCCACCCCACCCCCCACTTCATTTGTGCTTTCTGAACTGAATCTGATTTCAGGGTACACTCGTGACCGTGTACCTTGACCTCTGGTTTGCGGAGCTCATAGCGAACTGGGGAAACTGAGGAAAGCAGACTTGACAATGGATAACTGGTGTCTTGTTAATCCCACCTCCAAGCCCAACAACTCCACAACCCAGCTCCTGTCTCAGATCTTTTGTACATGCTTGGGCCTCTGACCTAGAAGATTCTGGAGTGCTCATCCTGCTTACCCCTTTACCCCAAGCCTGTGTGGCTTATAGCAAAAAACCAAAGTCAAGCTTTACAGACCAATGAGAGCTCACATCCTGAATGCATGGTTCCCAGCATCCTCTTCCTTCATCCCATTCATTTAAAGATTTATTTATTTTACGTATATGGGTACACTGTTGCTGTCTTCAGACACACCAGAAGAGGGCATCAGATCCCATTACAGATGGCTGTGAGCCACCATGTGGTTGCTGGGATTTGAACTCAGGACCTCTGGAAGAGCAGTCAGTGCTCTAACCACTGAGCCATCTCCCCAGCCCCCTTTCATCCCATTCATTATCCAGAGCCTTCACGCTTACCTCTCAGGTTTCATTCAGGGCTCTTTAGGCACCATCTGCACTAAAATGCTTCCTGCTTCTCCTTCTCCTTCTCCATTCCTGTCGCCTGGCCTCTCCCTTCCAGTACTTTCCCTGCCTCCCTGCTGCCTCCACGTTACCCGAAGTGTCTCTTCCCTGCTGATTCCTCAGCTCTGAGCACGTGACACAAGTTCCATAAATAATTACACAAGTCATGTATGAACATGGCAAGAGTCTAGACGCTTGAGGGATAGACAGACACAAGCCAGAGGTTAGAGCGGCTGTCAGACGGGAATGTAGGTGGTGCTGTCCCTGGTCCTGGGGAAGTCCTGGTTTAGTGTAGAGGTAAGTCACCAGATCCACGGGTGTGGCTCTTTTTTTTATATATATATATATTTATCTTATTTATATGAGTACACGGTAGCTGTCTTCAGACACACCAGAAGAGGGCATCGGATCCCATTACAGATGGTTGTGAGCCACCATGTGGTTGCTGGGATTTGAACTCAGGACCTCTGGCAGAGCAGTCAGTGCTCTTAACCACTGAGCCATCTCTCCAGCCCCATAGGTGGGGCTCTTAAGACCAGCTGGGATAGCCCTGTTGTATTTCCTTCCCCCCTCCACTCTCCCAACCGCCTCAGGCCAGCTCTTGGGTCTCGGCAGGTCATCCGCAACATGAGTTCTGAGTTCTACGCTACTCAGCTTCGAGCCCGCATCACTGATGAAACCACTCACCCAGCCGCCTACTATGAGCCTGAATTCTACCTTCCGGACGATGGGGGCACCGCTCACCTGTCTGTGGTTTCCGAGGATGGCAGTGCCGTGGCCGCCACCAGTACCATCAACCTCTAGTAGGGGCTGTGTAGCTGCTGGGCAGAGCAGGGACCTGAGCTTGGGCTGGGGGCTATCCTCATTTTCTATAAGGGCCTCCCTCTTTCCTGTTGGGGCTTCTAGTGAATGCTCTTGGGCTGGGGTGGGTGGGGAATGGCCGGGCTGTCTACCGTTATCTGAGGTGGCCTATCTTCAGCTTTGGCTCCAAGGTCCTCTCGCGGGTCAGTGGCATCCTGTTTAATGACGAGATGGATGACTTCAGCTCGCCCAACTTCACCAACCAGTTCGGGGTAGCGCCCTCACCAGCCAACTTCATCAAGCCAGGTGCAGGGTGGGAATCCTGGGGTGCAGGACGTGATTTGGAAAGGGGACTGGCACCCTAGCGGGGCAGCTGAACAGCATCTCTGTCTCTTCCTGGGGGTCCTAGGAAAGCAACCGCTTTCATCCATGTGCCCCTCAATCATCGTGGATAAGGACGGCAAGGTTCGGATGGTGGTCGGAGCCTCGGGAGGTACCCAGATCACCACGTCTGTCGCACTGGTAGGTGCCTTTTGCCTGTTCTTTCCTGCCTCCTCCTCCTCTCCCTGCCCTTGCTTCCCGGCTATGCTAACACCTTGCTATCCTACCCTTCCAGGCCATTATCAATAGCCTGTGGTTCGGGTATGATGTGAAGAGAGCCGTGGAGGAGCCCCGACTTCACAACCAGCTTTTGCCCAATACCACAACAGTAGAGAAAAATATTGATCAGGTAGGTCGGGAACTGAGGAAACAGAATCACAGTGTGGGATGAGAGAGCATCCCAGAGGCTGGCGTCTTCTGAGTCACTACAGAACAAACAGTGGCAAATGTCCCCTGGCCAAGGCCTGTGGTCCCCAGGCCCTCAGTATACATCACCCTGTGCCCTTGCTCAATGTCAGCCAAACAGCCAGAGACCTTGAGCTCAGGCACCTCTAATTCTTCCTGCTCGCTTGACCGGAAGTAGTTCCGGCGCTGGATTTGTGAGGCCCAGGAACATGCAGGAATGGTTCCCAGCCACATCTGTGGCTTTTGCTGAGACATGCCCTGCCCTCTCGTCCCCAGGTGGTGACTGCAGGTCTGAAGACTCGGCACCACCATACAGAGGTCACACCCGACTTCATCGCTGTGGTTCAGGCCGTCGTTCGAACGTCAGGCGGTTGGGCAGCTGCCTCAGATTCCAGAAAAGGCGGGGAGCCCGCTGGCTACTGAGTGCCCGGAAGGGGCAAGACTGACCTGCAGCCAAGAGACGAGAGTGGGACTCTGGAGAACATGCTGCCCCTGGGTGGGAGAGAGCAGGATAATAAACGGAGGCCACCGCCAAGTTGCGGGAAGCCTTTGCAGGCTGGACTTTCCACGTGATGGGCTTTAGTGTCTTGTGTATGAAATGGAGCCATCTGGCTTGGAGAATGACGAGGCAGGATCCTCAGACTTCCCACTCAGTCATGAAGCTAACATCAACCTTTAAGTGGGAGGATCCCACTGTGCCTGAGTTAGGGGGGAAGGGGTAAACGGAACGCTTAAATTGTCCTAAGCAGTAACACTTGTAACATCAGCCACTAGAGGGCGCGCCGATCCTGCCGTGAAATGGGACAAAGCAACTCTGTGGATGCATCCCGAAGGTGCGGGAGAGAATGCTTCCAAGGGTGGATGTAGGCTCTCATTGGCCAGCACTTAGGGAAGGAGAGTCGACTAAATAAGAGACAGAAACAAAGCAACTTGCCAGGGCCTTACTCGAGGTCACTTTCCAAGCAAAAACCCAGAGTGAAATCCAAGCAAGAAGCCCAGTTCTAAAAAAAAAAACCCAGCACATCCGTCAGCTATAGGAAACCCACAGATCCACCAGGGGAACACAGCTCTCAAAATGGGCGAGCCCAGAAGAGCACCGTTAGGTACAGCATCCTTCCTTGTCCTAGTCAGGGTTTCTACTGCTGCAACGAAACACCACGACCAAAGCAACTTGAAAAGGAAAGGGTTTGGCTGGCTTACACGTCCACAGACAGCACTGTTCATCATCAAAGGAAGTCAGGACAGGAGCTCAAACAGGGCAGGAACCTGGAGACAGTGTCTGAGGCAGGGGCCATGGAAGGGTACTGCTTACTGGCTTGCTCCTCATGGCTTGCTCAGCCTGCTCTCTTATAGAACCTAGGACCTCCAGCCCAGGGATGACAGTACCTACAATAGTCTAGGACGCTTCCCCATCAATCACCAATTTAAAAACTGTCCTGCAGGCTTGCCCACAGCTGTTTCTTATGGAGATATTTTTTCAATTGAGGCTCCCTCTCTGATGACATTAGTTTGTATCAAGTTGATATAAAACCAGCCCTTCCTGCTGTGTCAGGGTCTAGAGAGCGCACAGCCGTGACCATGAGGTAAGGAGACGCTTGGGGACATGTAGAAGTAGGCCACTGGGGTAAACACAGCCTAAGAGCTAAATATTGCCCTTGAAGTGAGCACAAGTCGGGGGCCCTGAGGGAAGGGGCCCAGTGGCTGGAGGGGGGTCCCAGGAGGCTAAAAGTCCTGGTGCTTCCAACCTGCCTATGGAAAACACGGTTTTCCTGTAGGTATATTCCATGTCTGGACTCTAAAGGTCTCTCTCGCTGAGGTTCCTTAGGGAAGACGGAGGCAGGGCTGAAGGGGGCAGGGGTGCCAGTCACTCCTCAATCCATATTTGTCGGGGAGAAGGCAGGATCCCCTAGGCCAATATATTGAGGTAATGATTGTCAGTGCTTCATGTAGCACATGACTGGCCAGAGAGTTCCAGGGACCCAGGGTGCTTGAAGTGTACTGCACTCTCCCAGACCCACGGCGTGTAGCCCAGAGCTGCTTTGGAGGGTGGGAGACTTGCTTGGGGGACTTTTCCTTTCTGCTGTCCTTTCCATGTTACTTCATGGGTCAGAGTCTTTGGGGTCACCAGAACTGGCCTTCCCAGCCATGTCCGGTATGATACCAAGTCTTGAGAATCTGCAGAACTGCAGTTTCTGAGCTCTGGTCTACGCCTGACCAGGATGTCCCCAGCCAGGGACGGGGAGGGGAAGATAACCTACTAACCTACCCTTGTGTCTGCTTACACACACACACACACACACACACACACACACACACACACACACACACGACTGCTTTGGCCTTAGGGACTGTGGCTGGTCAGTCCCCTACTCAGGAATGTGCTTTGGTTCCTGGCTGAGTAATGAGTAATGGCATGGTAGCGTTGGGGACAGTTGGGATGGGGAAGACTCCCACAGACACTACCCTCTCCCTCTAGGAAGATGTGGGAACAGGCTTACAGGAAACAGCGCCTCTGGCTCAGGCTGACCGGGGACTCTAAATGTGACACTTAACAGGCTAGGTGGCCAGTGTAGGCATGAGTACACAGCTGCTGTCTTCAGACACACCAGAAGAGGGCATCGGATCCCATCACAGATGGTTGTGAGCCACCATGTGGTGGCTGGGGTTTGAACTCGGGGCCTCTGGAAGAGCAGTCAGCGCTCTAACCACTGAGCCACCTCTCGAACCCGACAGCCTCACTCTTTAGAGATCTAAGGTGGTTTTGGATCACCATGTCTCAGGGGATGTTTCAGCAGCACTGGGTGCCAGGGCACTAGACATCCGGCCTGTCTGCTCGCTCCCTCATACTTATAGGTGAGGCTGGGCCAGGCTGTAATAAAATGGTCCTGAGTGGCTACCTTGGTCCACTTTCAGTCCCATCCCTCCCTGTATCATGTGGGTGTCTCGATCGAGAGGCTGCCTGGGTAGAGCCATCTGGGAGTGTGGGGCTGTGGAAAGGAGATTCACTCTGCAAGAGACACCCGGACCCTGAACTGTTGGGCACCCGGAAAGCAGTTCGAGAGTTCCCCTGAGTCCTGTGCCCCAGTTCCCCTGGGTGCAGCAAACAGCACATTCCCAAAGGCACTGGGCTCGAGGAGTGTCTGGATACCGTTGGGGCAGCAGAACAGGCTGTGGGATCAACTGGCGGTGAAAGAGTTAACAGAGGCGGCTGGCTGCTCAAGGAAGAAAAAAAAAAAAAAAAAAAAACCTCCCTGTCGTTGCCTGGCCTGCCTCCAGGGCCAAGCCTTGGGAGCTAAAAACTGGAAGTTCAGACCTGTGGCTAGATCTGCCTCCGTAGAAGCACTGGAGGAGGTAGCAGCAGTCTGGCTGGCCAGCTTCCCGGTTGCTCCTCTGTAACCTGCCTGGCTACCTATCTGTAAGCCTGTCCGTTATCCTTCCTATCCAGTTGTCTGATCTGTGCAACCGTCTCTTGCTGGACCCATCGATCTTTCCCATCTGTCCAGTCGCCTGAGTTCACCCTTCATCTGGCAGTCCGTTTGTCCCTCTGTCTGCCCACTGCCCCGTGTGACCAGCTGCCTCTCTCCCTGGACCACTGAGCCATGGCATGGGGCCATAGGACCACAGTCTGCCTGGTCCTGCTGGGTGTGAGTCTGGGTCTGGCCATCATTGTGCTAGCTGTGGTCCTTCCTCATCACCAAGCCTCTTGCCGTCCTGGTGCCTTCATGCGTGCTGCCGTAGCGGCGGACTCCAAGATCTGCTCAGATATTGGACGGTGAGTGAGAGGTGGGTGTGAGCTCAGGGGCCCTCGGCAGCTAGCTGGCTGTGCCTGGAGACCGTGTAACTGTGGTGGAGTGCCGGGCTGTGCCTGCTGTGAGGTAAGGGCCGTATGTGGTTTGGCTTCCTATGGCAGCCTCCAGGCCCTTGTATAGAACGGTGTAGGTGTGTCCGTGGGGAAGATGGGGACCCAGGACTGCATTGCAAAAATAGCTTGACTGTATTGTTGAAGGTCATCTATACGATGCTGGGTATAAGGGCGAGCTAAATGAGACCTGCTTCTTTGTCCCTGCCTGTCCTGATCAAGACTGGAACTTTTCAGGAACCTGGGAGACAGGTTTCAGGGTTCAGGGTTCCACATGTTGGTCCATCCTGAGATACACAATGTTCCCAGGGCCAGTACAAGAAAGCATGCTATAACTGTCAGCAGGACTTCCCTCTCTCTGTGGCGGGGTCTGGCCTCAGTGAGTGGAGTGACTGATGTGGAGGTGGGGAAGGAGAGAGAGAGAGAGAGAGAGAGAGAGACAGAGACAGAGACAGAGACAGAGAGAGACAGACAGACACAGACACAGAGAGAGACAGACTGAGAGAGACACAGAGAGAGGAGCTACAGTGGGTGTTTCCTGACCTTCTTCTGGGAAACCCAGCCCATGGGAAACCTCCATTACCCACCATGCTGCCCCAGGACCATCCTGAGACAGGATGTCATTCTGGTCCCCTGCCTCCCACTGGGCCCCTAAAACCTGGGCAAGCCTCTCCTTCCTTCATCATCCGGGTCTCCCTCCCAGGATATCAGCCTGGTAGCCCACTATTGGGGTTCCAGTGCTTTATAAACCCAAGGCTGGCCCTGCAGCAGGGAGAGTGGTGGTCTTGGCCCAAAATAACAGGCTAGCAGGCTTTTTGTACTGATTTTGAATTCACCTTTCTTCCTTCCTTCTGACTGTCCATCCTTCTGTCTATCTGCCTGTCTGTCCTTCCCTCCTTCCCTCCTCCCTTATCCACCTATCTACCTACTCTCTTCCACCTGTCTTGTTCACAGTAGCCCTCAACCCTACTAACCCACTCCTCCTCGGAGTCCCAGACTTCCTGGAGGAGTCACGGTCTACATTTAACTTGGAAGCCGATGGGAATAGCATCCCGGATCAGTAGGGACAGTCCTTTCTAGGCTACCCGAGGGACACAAGAGTTAAGACCGTTCGTGAGATGGGTGGGGTGCAGCATCTTTTTAATTCTCCGAGAATGCACAGGTGAAAATGAAGTGGAGAAGGTGTGAACACTCAGGCCCCACAGAAAACCAGCCAGATGAGTACTGCCCCCCATGGCCAGCGAAGAAAGGGGTTCTACTCTCTGTGAGGAAGCTCTCTGAACAGCGCTTGCTAGGTCTGTGAGGGTCAGGCGGTGGTTAGTGTTTGGAGCCTGCACTCCCTTGCACTCTAAACTCTCAAGCTCTCCCCTGGTGACAAGCGGATGTGGGTTCAGCCACAGCGCTTTGTCAAACAACTCTCCCTGCTTCCTGTTCTTGTTTTAGGAAGTCAGGAGTGGGAGGGAGCCTCCGGACCTGACGAATTACCTTGAAAGAGTGGTCAGTGACCGTGGCCAGGTTAGGCCTTAAGGAAGGTGCCCTTGTGTGTCCTCTGGCCATTGGGAAGTCTCAGGGGTATTCTCCCCTACTTTTGGTTCTGCTGTTCTTGCCAGGATCAGAAGGCTGTGGGAGGGTCAGCTTTTCTAAGGTCCCCCACCTCTCCCCTCAGAGCCCAATCTGCCGAGCCCTAGGTACTTAATGGCCACAGATTTATTTACTGAAATGGCAGAAGGTAAGGCTCCTTTGGGGTTCCGAGGAGTAGGTTTCTGGAGGGCTACCATCTGGACTGACATTGGGCTACAAGTTGGGGTGACAGTTGAACCCCAAGGGTTGAGCGTGCCCTGCTGCTTCATGCCTACCTGGTGTCTGAAGGTTGTAGCCTTAGTTCAGAGGAGAACAGTGACATAGGCTGAGCTATGCGGGCCTCAGTTTCCTCTCTGTGACGTGGCTTTTCAGCTGCAACCTCCTTCATGGGATGGCTGAGAGCACACGGGTGAGTTCACCTCACACACTAGAGCTGTTCCTTCAGTAGCTCTGTGTTGGGTCATTTGCCTGGCTTGATCTGGGCACAGGCCAATATCTCAGGACCCAAGGGAAGATTAGGGTGGGGCTCCTAACCCCATCTTCCAGGTCTTGGACTTCAGTTTCTCCTCTTTCTTCCTCTCAGCCTGAAACTTGTTTGTGACCTTCCTGTTCTCCAGATTCCTGGCAGCCACTAGGAAGTGACTGCCTTCCCTGACCACTGGGGCTCAGGATGAAAAAGCTCTTTGCACCTAGGGATGATACACACACACACACACACACACACACACACACACACACGGATGCAAATACCTGTGTGAACCCATATGGTTGCGTGAGCAGATCAAGGCTGTAGTGTGGTGGTGACATCAGAGCAGCCTGCTGGTTCCTGGGGGACAGGAGCGCAGGAAGTGTTTCAGTCTCCTGCTGACCCAAACTGGTCTCATTTCCCAAGTAAGGACAGCCAGGCATCAGAAACTGAGCCACCCGCCTAGCCTCTTGCAGCTAGCTAGTAGGAATTTAGCCCTACCACAGAGGGGTTACTAGAGACCCAGGCTCCTGTCTTACGCCTGTGGTTGTGGGGTTGGGGACACATGTGGGTAAGTCATGGGTTTAAGTAAATCCTACCTGCAACATTTAATACTTTTGTTTGTCATATATTAAATATAGGAGGGGCGGGTACCTGCTAGGCCGCACAGAACGTGCCTAACATACACGAGGTTCCGGATTATATTTCCATCACGGTAAAATGAGGAACAAGGATACTCTGTTGTGGCCTAGGAACACAATGTAACCAACACGGACACAGCCCCGCCTTGGTGGGGAGGAAATACAAACAGATCTGTAACTAAGTTGAATTGCTGAATGGTTAGGTATGATCCTTGCTTATGTGAAGTTTCTGGTCTATGAAAATATCTCTCTCTCTCTCTCTCTCTCTCTCTCTCTCTCTCTCTCTCTCTCTCTCTCTCAGTTGTGAGCCACCGTGCCTAGCAGCATGGAGGATTCCCCACTTTCTTTCCGCCATTTTTATTATGTCATGCATTAGATGGGTTTTCTGCCTTGTTATTTCTCTCCCTTTAAAATGCAGTCTTAAGTCACCCTTTGTATTCCTAGCAGGAACTTCGCTTAATAAGGATTCGATATGATTTTTTTATATCATGGGCGATCATAATTGGACTGACTAATTTTTGTCTTGATGATCAGCGTTCTCTGCAACTTTCCTTTGTTACAATTGCCTCGTCCGTTTAGGTTTGTTTCCCCATGTGGATCCACTCCATGGCCATTGTGCACACCAGGCACGTGGTGTATCCCCTGAGCCACACATTTATTGAATTTGGTATCAGATTCATGATGATCCCATAAAGAACCAGGAAGCCGTGTTTTCTTTTCCCATCGCTGTATTAAAATACTCCGATGACAACAACTTTATTCTGACTCACAATTCGAAATTCAGTTCATCATGGTGCAGAAGGCAAGGCAACAGGGGCTTGAAGCAGCGGTCACAACCACAATCAAGACACAGTAAACAATCCGGGCAGTGGTAGTCCCCGCCTGCAGGGGCAGGGGCAGGGGCAGGGACAGGGGCAGGGGCAGGGGCAGGGGCAGGGGCAGGGGCAGGGGCAGGGGCAGGGGCAGGGGCAGAGGCAGAGGCAGAGGCAGAGGCAGAGGCAGAGGCAGAGGCAGAGGCAGAGGCAGAGGCAGATCTCTTAAATTGGAGTTCAGCCTGGTCTACAGAACAAGTTTCATGACAGCCAGGGCTACACAGAGAAACCCTGTCTCGAAAAATCATCCACTCCCCCCCCCCCCCCCCCCCAAAAAAAAAGAAAGGAGAAAAGACAAAGAAAACAAGAGCTTGGTTTAGTCTCTCCTTTCCATACAGTCCAGGGTCCCTCGCAGGAACCCATCAAACCACAAGTGGATCATCTCACCTCAATTAACCTAATCAAGATAATCCCTTCACATTATTTGGACATAGCCATCACGCCTTCAAATCAGGCACCACCTTCGTCAGGGAGGATGAGACTGTACTGAATTTTATTGACTTTCTTGAAGTTATTTTTCAGCCAGTTTGTAAAAATAAACTTACTTAATCCTTTCCTTCCGCCCCCCCCAAAAAAATCCTTTCACGCATGTGCAGTGACCAAACCGAAGGCTCCCTCTCTCCCTCCCTTGCCCTGGCTCTCCCTCTCCCCTGTTCTCTGGAAGAAAGAGGTTTATTTTGTGTTATTTTAAAATGGGGTGTCCCATCTTTACATTTTGAGAAGAATTTACTGGCTAAGCCTTCTGCACTAATTTGGATCTCACACAGCTTCTCAGGGCCACATTAAGGGCTGAGAAGAGGCTTATCTTGACTCAGGGCCCTGGTCCAGGATCGAGGCATCTGGTAATGGCCTCTTGCTGGCAGACTCTGCAAATGGGCAGGGTGGAGAGGGGCACAACAAAAAAGTGAGTTCCCAAATTTATGATTTCTTCGTTATTAATTAGTGATGCTCTCTAGCCATGATCTCCTTCCCTGACCCTTACACTCTTGAGTGTTACTATTGACTCCTGGAGGGTTGCCCTGTTTCATTGTGCTATATATATTTTGTTTGTTTGGGTTGTTTGTTTGTTTTTTCTTTAAAGAAATACTTTATGCCTCTGGAAGTTTACAGGCATGTAAGTATGTGCACCACTTGTGTGCCTGATGCCCTAGGAGGTCAGAAGAGGGCACTGGGCCTCTTGGAACTGGAGTTATGGATAGTGGTGAGCAGCCTTGTGAGTGCTGGTGACTGAATTATGGTATCCTGGAAGAGCAGCCCCTCCTCCTCTCTTCCTCTTCCTCCCCGTCCTTCTCATATTCCTCCCCCCTCCTCCTCTCCCTCCTCCTCCCCTCCTCTTCTTCCTCCTTCCTCCTCCTCCCCTTCTTTCTCTCCCTCCTCCTCCCCCTCCTTCTTCTCCCCTCCTCCTCCTCTTCTTCCCCCTTCCCCTCTTCCTCCTCCTTCTCCTCTGCCCTGTCTTCCTCCTCCTCCTCCCCCTCCTCTTCCTCCCCCTCCTCTTCCTCTTCCTCTTCTTCCTCCGCCTCCTCCTCCTCCTCCTCCTCCTCCTCCTCCTCTTTTAAATCCTCAAATTATCATAATATGACCAGCAGGAATCCCTTTAAGTGAGGGATTACACATTTTTAAAGATTTACTTATTTTATTTTTATGGGTATGAGTATTTTACTGCATGTGTGTATACGGCCACGTGCACTCCCGGTGCCTTCAGAGGTCAAACTGCCATATGGGTACTCGGAATCAAACCTTGGTCCCCTGCAAGAGCCACTGATGTTCTGCCCTACAGAGCCATCTTTCTAGCCCACTGCTGAGATCTTTTACTCGTATTGTTAGTCAGATTCCCATTATCATAACAAACACCTCAGAAATCACCTATAAAAAAGACATTTAGGGCTGGAGAGATGGCTCAGCGGTTAAGAGCACCGACTGCTCTTCCAGAGGTCATGAGTTCAATTCCCAGCAACCACATGGTGGTTCGCAACTATTTGTAAAGAGATCTGATGCCCTCTTCTGGTGTATCTGAGGACAACTACAGTGTACTTATATATAATAAATGAATAAATCTTAAAAAAAAAAAACATTTATTTGGCCTACTGTTTCAGGGGTTTTACCCATCGTCCTGTTAGCCTTGTTTTGGAGCGGCCCACAGCAAAGCTGTTCACCTCATGGCTGAGGTAAAAACTGGAGAGCTAGGGAGGGATCATCAAGGCATGTCCCCAGTTCCCACAAGACCTCCCATGAGGCTACCTATCTTGTGGTGGTTTGAATAAGAACAACCTCCATAGGCTCATATATTTGAATGCTTAGTGCCAGTTGGTGGAACTTTTTGGGAAGGACTAGGAGATCTGCCCTTATGTGTTAATAGGGGTGGGCGGAGCCAGACCTCCTGTGCTTTCTTGCGGGCATGTGCCCCCCCTTCTCTCTCTCCCTTCCCTCTCCTTTTCTCCCCTTCCCCTCCTCCCCTCTGCTGCCTATGGATGAGAATGCAAAGCTCTCATCTACTGTTCCAGCATTATGCCTGTCTCCTCTCTGCCATGATGATCATGGACTAACCCTCTAAAACCATAAGCAAGTCCCCAATTAGATGCTTTATTATTTCTTTAATAAGAGTTGTCTTGGTCATGTCTCTTCACATCGATAGAACACTAATTAAGACACATCTTAAATAGTCCACCATTACCCAAGAGTGCCAAGTTGTGAACTAAACCTCTCAAACACGGGGGACCTCCCCCGACACACGAGGCCATCTTGGCGAGCATTCCTGTCTACTAGTCCCAGATGTCTCAGGATCAATTTGCATTGTTACTTTAGCCAGACCTGAAGTCAGGACCTAACCAAGCACAGTATACATATGTATGTATGTATGTATGTATGTATGTATGTATGTATGTATGTGTATGTTTCTGTATGTCTGTGTCTGTCTGTATGTATGTATGTATGTGTATGTATGAATGTATGTATGTATGTATGTAAGCATGTATGTATTTATGTATGTGTATTTTCAGTTATTTCTGTATCCCTGGTTGGCCTGGAAGTCACTAGATAGACCAGACAACCTTGAATTTGCCATTCTCCTCCAGATTCTGCCTCCCAAGGGCTAGGATTAAAGACTTGGGTCCCCATGCCCAGCTGGAGGATGGTGTTCCGAGAAGACAGGTTTCTCTGTCCTGGAACTCAGACTCCCAGAGATCCACCTGCCTCAGTGTCCCAGAGCGCTGAGATTAAAGGCATGTACCACCACCGCCTGGCTTCTTTTGTTCTTTTTAAAAATTAGTCTGGAAACCAGATTAACCTGGAACTCAGAGTTCTGCCTGCCTCTGCCTCCCAGGTGCCGGAATTAAAGCTGTGCGCACCTGTGCCTGGCCTCAGCTCTTTCTCTTCAGTGTTGGCTCTTCCCCATTCTCGCCCCTGTCCTTACAGAACTCTGTGTCCTGTGATTTATTTTTTTTTACCCCTTTCCTGCATCTCCTGTGTCTCGATTTATTCTCTGAAGGTTCTCTCCTTCTCTACCCTGTTTGCTGGGTATGTGTGTGTATGAGAGCAATTGTGTGAGGATATTAGTGTGTGAGTGTGTTTGTGTGTGTAAGTGTGTAACGTATGTGAGTGTGTCAGGGGGTGGGTGTGTCTTAGTCATTGTCCTATTTTTGTGAAGAGACACCATGACCACAGCAGCTCTATAAACGGAAACATTTAACTGGAGGCTGGCTTACAGTTTCAGAGGGTTGGTCCATTGTCATCAGGGCAGGGACCATGGCAACAAGTATGGTGCTGGAGCAGTCGCTGAGCACTATATCCTGATCCACAGGCAGAGTGTGGGAGGAGGAGGAGGAAGAGACAGACAGACAGACAGACAGACAGACAGACAGACAGACAAGGAGAGGGAGAAAGAACAGAGTAAGAAAGCAAGAGTGCCTGAGCCTGGTATTGACATTTGAAACCTCAAATCCCACCCCTCAGTGACACACTTCCTCTCACAAGGCCACGCCTCCTAATCCTTCTAATCCTGTCAAACAGTTCCACTCCCTGGTGACTAAGCACTCAATATACAAGCCTGTGGGGGCCATTCTTATTCAAACCACCACAGTAATGTAAATGTGTGTGTGTGTGCATGTGTGTGTACATGTGTGCCTCTGTGTGTGTCTCTGTGTATGTGTCTGTGTGTGCATGTGTCTGTGTGTGTATCTGTGTGTGTCTCTGTGTGAGTGTGCATATGTTTGTGTGTCTGTGCGTGTGTGTGTATGCACCTGTGTGTGTCTGTGTGTGTGTGTGCGTGTGCATGTGTATGGGTGTGTATGTGTGTTCATGTGTGTGTGCACATGTGTATGTGTGCATCTGTGTGTGTATCTGTGTGTCTGTGTGTACATCTGTGCCTGTGTGCATGTGCATGTGCACATGTATGTGTGTGTATCTGTGTGTGTCTGATGTGTGTGTCTGTGTGTGTGTATCTGTGTGTGTCTATGTGTGTGTCTGATATGTGTGTCTGTATGTGTGTATCTGTGTGTCTGTGTGTGCATGTTTGTGTGTGTGTCTGTGTGTCTCTGTGTGAGTGTGCATGTCTGTGTGTGTCTGTGTGTGTGTATCTGTGTCTGTGTGTCTCTATGTAAGTGTGCATATGTCTGTGTGTGTGTGTCTGTGTGCATGTGTGTGTCTGTGTGTATGTGTGTGTGTGTCTGTGTATGTGTGTGTGTGTGTGTGTGTGTGTGTGTTGTGTCTGTGTATGTGTCTGTGTGTGCATGTGTCTGTGTGTGTATCTGTGTGTGTCTCTGTGTGAGTGTGCATATGTTTGTGTGTCTGTGCATGTGTGTGTATGCACCTGTATGTGTCTGTGTGTGTGTGTGCGTGTGCATGTGTCTGGGTGTGTATGTGTGTTCATGTGTGTGTGCACATGTGTATGTGTGCATCTGTGTGTATATCTGTGTGTCTGTGTGTGCATCTGTGCCTGTGTGCATGTGCATGTGCACATGTATGTGTGTGTATCTGTGTGTGTCTATGTGTGTGTGATTGTGTGTCTGTGTGTGTGTATCTGTGTGTATGTGTGTGCATGTTTGTGTGTGTGTCTGTGTGTGTGTATCTGTGTGTGTGTGTGTGTGTGTGTGTCTGTGTGTGTCTGTGTGTCTCTGTGTGAGTGTGCTGTGTGTGTGTGTCTGTGTGTCTCTGTGTAAGTGTGCATATGTCTGTGTGTGTGTGTGTGTGTCTGTGTGCATGTGTGTCTCTGTGTGCCTGTCTGTCTGTGTGTGTGTGTGTGTGTGTGTGTGTGTGTTTGTGTGTGTGTGTGTATGTGTGTGTATGTGTGTGTGTGCATGTGTGTCTGTGTGTGCATGTCTGTGTGTGTGTGTGTGTGTGTGTGTGTGTGTGTGTGTAGGCACACATGCAGAGTGAACCAGTGGAGGTTGGAGAACAGTTCTTAGGAGTTGGCTTTCTTCTGACACTTGTGAGCTCCACTCATGTTGCTATGTTTGCACACCAGCACCTCTGCCTGCTGAGCCAGCTTGCTGGTCCTTGTTTGTTTTTTCTCACAGGTGTGGGTCTTACTAGGTTGCTAGGCTGGCCTCAAGTTCTACAGCACAAGCAATCTTCCTGCCTCAGCTCCTGAGTAGATTTAATTTTTATTATTTTATAGTTCACTGATGTTTTCTCATGTCTGTGTCTAACCTGCTATTAGCATTGGATTCCTAATTCCAGAGCACTGGCAATTTTTTTTGTTTACCTAAAAAAATTTATTTTATATATGTGAGAACACTGTCCCTCTCTTCAGACATACCAGAAGAGGGCATTGGGTCCCACTACAGATGGTTGTGAGCTGCCATGTGGTTCCTGGGACTTGAACTCAGGACCTTTGGAAAAACAGTCAGTGCTCTTAACCACTGAGCCATCTCCCACCTTCGCTTGCCTATTCCTAATTAAGTTGGTCATGGAGGTGTATACTTTTAATCCCAGCAGTTGGGAGGCAGAGGTGGGCGAATTTCTGCAAGATTGAGGCCAGCTTGGCCTTCGTAGCAAATTTAAGGCTAGCCATAATTAGCTACATGGTGAGAGTCCCATCTCAAATAAAACAGGTGGGGTTGGGGATTTAGCTCAGTGGTAGAGTGCTTGCCTAGGAAGCGCAAGGCCCTGGGTTCGGTCCCCAGCTCCGGGGGGAGGGGGGAACCAAATCAAATAAAACAGGTAAACAAAGCTAATTTATTTTGCATGTGACTATGGAGGTACGAGGGTCACTGCAGCATGTGGAGGTGAGAGGAGAAGTTCACAAGGCGTTTCCCATCTCTCACGTTGTTTTTGAAAAAGGGTCTCTCGTGTCTGCCACACCGAATACTCTAGGCTAGCTTAGCTTGTAAACTTCCTGGTGCTTCCTGTCCGTCTGGACATAGGAATGCTGGGATTAGAGATGGCAGGTCCCTGCAGGATTTCTAATTGTTCATGAGTTCCAAGGACCAAATCAAATCATCTGGCTTGCGTGCTAAGTGGTTTGACCCACGGAGCCGTTCCTCAGCCTTGAAATGTCTAACCTCGGCTTTTGTATCTTGAAATACACTTATTTGGAAGTTCATAGTTGGGTTTGGTGACATATTTATAAGTCTTGGTGTTTAGGAAGTTGAGGCAGGAGAATCACAAGTGTGAGGCCAGTTTGGGCTACATAGAGAGACAGAGAGACCGACAGAGAGAGAGAGAGAGAGAGAGAGAGAGAGAGAGAGAGAGAGAGAGAGAGAGACAGACACAGACACAGACACAGACACAGACACAGACACAGACACAGACACAGACACAGACACAGACACAGACACAGAGACACAGAGAGAAAAGAGAGAAAGACAGAGACAGAAAAACCAAGTTGTGGCCCTCATAACGTAGGGTCCTGGGGATCTTTTTTTTTTCCGGAGCTGGGGACCGAACCCAGGGCCTTGCGCTTGCTAGGCGGTCCTGGGGATCTTTTAAGAAGATTGTGCTTGGGCTGGAGGAATGGCTCAGTGGATAGAGCTCTGCCTGCTCTCCCAGAGGTCCTGAGTTCAAGTCCCAGCAACCACATGGGGGCTCACAGCCATCTGTAATGGGATCTGATGCCCTCTTCTGATGTGCCTGAAGACAGCAATAGTGTGCTCACATACATGAAAAAAAAAAAAAAAAAGATTGTGCTTACTCAATCCTGAATTATTTTTTACTTTTGTTACATCTTCTTACTATCTTTTTCATTTGCCACCTAGTATTGGAGAACATGTGTAACCACTGCTAAAAATAAAATTTTCAGGGGAGGAAGTTAAGACAGGGTTTCTCTGCATAGCCCTGGCTGTCCTGGAACTAGCTCTGTAGACCAGACTGCCCTTGAACTCACAAAGATTCGCCTGCTTCTTCCTCCCACGACCTGAGATGAAAGGTGTGTATATGCAGCCATCACCCAACCTGTTAAACATAATTTTGGACTAAACACAGTCCTCCTCTCCTGTAATTCTAATACTTGGGAGGCTTGAGGCAGGAGGATCGCCACAAGTATGAAGCCAGCCTGGGCTACAACCTAGGACTCTGTCTAAAATATACAAGCAAACAAGACAAAACCCAACCAAAACCCCCAAATAATAAATTAATAAAAGTAATTTTTGAATATCTTAAGGCCTTAGGATTATAATTCTGCCATCTCCTTCATAGTTCCAGTAACTAGATGGTTTGCAAGCTGGGCCCCTGTACGAAGAGGCCTTTATCGAATTCTGGATAAACCTAGAGAAGGACCCATCCTGGAGTGTAGGGCATGAGCACCTCCCCATTCCTGAGCGGTCAGAGGATGCTGACACACTGCTCTGCCTCAGAGCTGTGTAAAGACGGCAATCTCTTCCAGGGAAAAGCACTGCAGATGCCAAGCCCGCCTCCCTTGCCATGAACTTTCTCTCCGCTGCCAAAGCCTTGGTAGCATGTGTTTCTGATTTGTATGGTTTCGCTAGTTCTCTCTGGGAATTTGGTCTCAAATGTCTAGTCATCAACTCCTTGGATATCTGGGGGCCAGTGGCCAGATTACTGAAATGTACAGAAATCAGGCAGATATGGGAGGCCAGGTACAACAGGCCACTGAAGAAACCCAGAAACTCTTCAGTGACTGATAGCTTGGACCATGGTGTTGGGCATGGGGTACCTCCCATGTGGTCAACAGGAGTGGAAAAGACTGGCCATCAAGGATCACTCCCAAGGACAGCGTAAATTGGCAAATGGTCATGGCATTCTCTAAGCCCGTGAAAATAAGAATTTTAGACTGTTGTCGGGGATAGAGATGGGAGGGAAAGAAAAGGTATAGTTTAGGTCATGGTGGTGTCCAGTGCTTCCTGCCCCCCCCCACCCATCCCCAGCAAGGCATCTGTAGATGGCTGCACAAGGTCTCAACTTTAGGGAAGAGAACGGGGTTAGGAAGTAAATTCAGAATGGACCAAGGTAATATGGACCAAGGATTCAACTTTAGGAGTTCAGAGAGGTAAGAGAAAAATACAAGATGGCGGTTGAAGAAGCTGAGTGTAGAAAGGGCTTTTGGTGGGAAGCGGTAATCGAGAGCGAGCATAGGCGCTCCGAGTGGCCTCAAGCAGAGCTGAGAACTTGTCTCTGGGAACAGGCCGTCTCTTCCACGATCCTTCCTTCGACATTGTTGATGACGTTTTATTGTTAAGAATCTGTGTTTATAGGGCTGGAGAGATGGGCCAGCACTCATATCCTCTTCTAACTCCAGCTTCCAGGGGATCCAACGCCATCTTCTGGCCACCACACAGAATGCTCGCACGCAGGCACGCACGCACGCAGAAATCAGTCTTTAAAGAAGGTGTACTCTGCCTGACGATAGCAGTCTTGTTTTCATTCATACTTCTGACTCCTTTACGTTCCAGGATTACACGTGTGATGATGGCATTCCCAGGTATACTAACACTTAAGCTAAGGAGTCACAGTGTGGCAGAGTCCGGGGTGGACTGGTTGGGTCACAGATAATGGAGTCAAGGGAAGAAGTGGGGTCGGAGGTCCCACGGAGTTGCGGGAGGAGACCTAGATTCACTCTTGTAGGTCTTGAGTTCCTTCCGGTACCTGGAGGTCAAATGGTAATCCTCGAGGTGCTGAGGAGGGCCTCTGCGTGCGAAGAAAGGGGCCGTCCTTCGTGAGTGGTGCAGACTGTCCCAGTAGCCACTGTGCCATAGGCCAGTCTCACCAACAATTTGAAGCTGAAGGACTTGACCCTTGGACAGATAAGGGGTCAGCTGTCCCCAAGAGCATTGTCATAGGCTTGGGGGACAAAGAAAAAGGAATATGACTCATTAAACCAAGTCCTGGACCCTAGCGCAGGATCCTGGGGTCACCCACTAAACCCAGCTTAGACAGTGGAGTCTCAGAATGGGTTCCAGGGGTCCAGGTTCTACCTGATGCAATGAGCCAGTGTTCCTGGGAGCTCCTTTGTAAACTGTAAACCACCTTATATATGCCTCAGGGATGTGGAACTGCCATTAGACTTAGCAATCTATCGTTGGGATGGTGAGTAACTGGATTGGGGGTGGGGGTGGGTAGCTCGGCGAGTCTTCTCACCTCCCTTGGGGGTTTGGTGCCAGCCGATAGACCATCAGTCTGTCGCTGTTTCCCAGCAAGTGCCAGACAGATGGGCCCAGGAAGAGATGGGGTGGTAAGGAAGCCAGGCCTCTGATTCTGTGTCATGTCCCCAGAGTCATCCTCCAGCAGCAGGGCTCACCTGTGGACGCCGCCATTGCTGCCCTCATCTGTACCGGTGTTGTTAACCCTCAGAGCATGGGCCTGGGCGGAGGGGTCGTCTTCACCATCTACAATGCATCTACAGGTGGGCCCTCACGGGACACGCCCCCAGGGGGCGGAGCTTGTTTCTGGCATGCATCTTCCCGGGTACACTTGAGACCCTCTGTGTTTCCTTTGTCTCTGTTGTGCGAAGCCCTGGTGGGTAGGTAGTGCTCCAGGGGTTAGCAATGAAATGGAAGCCAGGACCCAGAACAAACTGGGGCCATGGCTCATGACATCTCAACTCCAGGGAAGGTGGAGGTCATCAATGCTCGGGAGACAGTGCCAGCCAACTATGACCAGAGACTGCTAGACCAGTGTACAAATGCCCTGCCACTGTGCACAGGTAAGGCCTGGTGGAGGGTTCGTCCCCCCACCCCCACAACGGAATATTTTTATTCATTATTTGGAAATTTCACATCAAGTACCCCAATTATACTCACTTCCCAGTCCTCCCATGTCTGCGCCCCGCCATCCTCCTGCACCCCTCCCACACACACACAAAAGAAGAAAGAAAAAAATCAAGTCCATTTTGTGATGTAAACGTACTCACTGGAGCATGGTCAAATTTTAGGAAGGGTTCTTTAGAGAATCTAACTCTGTTATGAATCTGTCAGAACAGCGCCCCCAAGGGGTCAGTATGCCTAATGGACAGGCTGTGAAACCCTGGGCATTGGGGACTGCATCTGGGCATGGGGAGACTTGGTCCCCTGACCTGGGGTGTGTTGGAAAGATTATTTGGGGAGAGGCCCTGAGTAAGGAGATGTTCCAAGGGGAAGACCAGTCTTGGGGAGACCAATGGATATGAGTTGGTGAAACAGGAATCGTAGGTCCAGTTTATGTGAGGGCGGAGTGAGCTCTGGGGTGGGAATGGGATAGCCTATTGCAGTGATCAGTACCTGGTAGCATTCTGTGTGGACTTTATATGGAAGCCGCAAGAGGGCGATGCCGGGAGCAGTATGGTCAAGCTGGTCTCCAGAAGCTGGGAGACCAAGCTGGGATGAGAGTGTTGCACTGGGCTAAGGAAAGGGGCGTGTTATGCAGGGGCCCAGTGGATCGGGGTTCCTGGGGAGCTCCGCGGCTATGCTGAGGCGCACCGCCGATACGGCCGCCTGCCTTGGGCTCACCTTTTCCAGCCCACCATTGCCCTGCTCCGAGAGGGTTTCCGTGTGCCCCCTATCCTCAGTCAGTTCCTCAACACCAGCTTCCTGAAGCCCTGCTTGAATTCATCAACCCTGAGGTGAGCATGGCGAGGGGGGGGGGAGCCCTCAAATCCGTATCCCGCCTGAGCTCAGCCACAGTCCCGGGGCACCTCAGTCTGTCCTCAGCAGGAGGGTTGACCCTAAAGAGCCAAAGCCCTTTGCAATCAGGAGAGCATTGGCTTTTCAGTCTCCGGTCAGAACCTAATTTAGGCTAAGGGCAGCTTATGCCAATGGCTCTGGCTTCCTTCTGCTTGGCTTTGGGGAAGGCAGATAGCCTGTCTTGACCAGCTAGCTCAGTGAGGGGGTCCTCCCAGGAGGTAATGGAGTAACCAGAAAGGTTCTGTAGCCCGGAGTGAGGGTGGTAGCACCAGCCCCCTACTTCTAGAGAGCCAGTTCCCCTGTGCTGGGACCGTGGCCGTTACCCCGAGAAGAATCCTGAAGATTTCTCTAGAACTCAGCAGGAATGGGAGTGTCCGCTGGGGTCTGACGTCAGCCTGAGGTTGCCTCCTATGCACCCCTTCACTCCCACCCCCGCCCACCCCCCAGACAGCTCTTCTTCAATGGGACAGAAACCTTGAGATCTCAGGACCCACTCCCATGGCCTGCGCTGGCCAACACCCTAGAGACTGTGGCTAAGGAGGGTGCAGAGGTCTTATACACCGGAAAGCTGGGACAAACGCTAGTGGATGACATTGCCTGGCAAGGTGAGCAGAACGGACACTCCAACACCCAGCCCAGCTAGGGAAAGAGTCGAGTTCTGGGCATCGGGGGTTAAAGTCACACCTTCCCCAGACCCTCCAGTACTACGGGGTGCTCCAGGGATTCCGGGGAGGCCAGGGGCCCATGTAGTCTAGCCTACTCGTTGCTAGCCTTAGGGGGTCTCAGTGGTCAAGAACCTCGATTGGTGGAACTTTTGCATATCTACCTGTAAAGAGGCTATGCCAGGCCTGGGTGGCCGAGCTGACCATCTGCCTCCTATTTCTCACTTACCTTCATTTGTTCTCTGTCCACCACCCTATACCATTCTGCCCATCAACCGTCCGAGGCTGCACCCCTAGCAGGCAAGAGAAACTTCTTCCTATGTCCTGAGTAGAATCTCTTGACTGTTCTTTGGCAATCCCCATCTATATACCTGGAGCTCTCACCGTCTCTCTCCAGGAAGCAAGCTGACGGTTCAGGACTTGGCTGCCTTCCGGCCGAAAGTGATGGAACCCCTGGAGATGGCCCTAGGAAACTATACCCTGTACTCTCCACCGCCGCCTGCAGGGGGCGCTATTCTTAGCTTCATTCTCAACGTGCTGAAAGGTGAGAACTTTTCTGGCTTCCTCTCGCCCAGCCCCGCCATAAGCCCTGAGTTTCAGCCATCGTAGACTTTTGGGGTACATTAGATTAGTTCATCCTGTAAATATATTGCCGGGACACGAAGCACTTGTCAAGAAAAGTTTAGTGCTTTTTAGGCCTCAAGGGAGAGTACTTAAGAGACCAGGCTCCTTTATAACGGCCCTCTTGCAAGAACTACCAAAGAGTCCCATATGAAGCCCATTCCAATAGCAAACTCCTCCCAGTGGCCTATAGACTTCCTATTAAGTCTTATCTCTTTTACTTGCGTTTCTTTTTTTAAAGATTTATTTATTTATTCTATATAAGTACACTCTAGCTGTCTTCAGACACACCAGAAGAGGGCATCGGATCCCATTACAGACGGCAGCGAGCCACCATGTGGATGCTAGGATTTGAACTCAGGACCTCTGGAAGAGCAGTCAGTGCTCTTAACCACTGAGCCATCTCTTCAGCCCAAGTCTTATCTCTTAAAGGTCCAGCCTCGTCTCAGTGCTGAAGAAACTGTGGGGATCAAGACTCCAAACTCAGTAAACCCTTGGAGATACTCAGGACATAGTCTAATTATAAGCATATGACCACTGTCTTTTTCTACGTACTAGGTTAACAGATAACATGATATCGAAGACTGTCCAGGACAGTAGTTTTAGAGCTGGTCTCTGTCTCAGGAACTGGGCTATATGGTACTGAAGGAGGTGGCATCCCTTGTCTTACTGTGTGACTTGGTCTCGGGGCACGGGAGCAGAAGGCTCTTCAGGTCTAGAGCTGCCTGTCAGGCCTGTACGCTCGGGGCTGAAAAAGCGCAGAGAGTCGTAGCCTTCAGGGACTGCCCGAGGCCTCGCAGTTCTGGAAGCTAGAAGACACCCGTCGGGTTGCACAGAGGATGAATTAATTCCCTCTAGGGTCTCTTGAGGAGAACCTGCTGGCTGTTCTTGCCTTTGGCGGCATCCGTCTAGACTGTTCCCCATCGCTGCAGAGGACACGGAGCTTTCTGCACACCACATGCTTCCCTGTGGCTACACGTGTGAAACCCTTTCTATAAATTAGGGGCAGTAAGACATCCACACACGCCTCCTCACCTACAGGAAGCTCTTAGGGCTTCTCTTCGGGATACACAAATTGCCGGCATGGCTGCTGTGGGCCAGCTTTTTGTGCCTATAACAAATACCCACGATAAAACCTGCTTACAAAGAGAGATCGTGGCTCATTTCGTCACACGGGGTTTAGAGGTGCTGTTGAAATATCTAATCTCAAACAGGGCTCCTACTCTGCCTTTGATCATTCAGTTCCCAGATAAAAGACACACAATTTTTATATTTATAAAAAGCCTTGGGGCTGGAGAGAGGGCTCAGTGGTTAAGAGCGCTTGGACTGCCCTTTCAGAGGTCCTGAGTTCAAATCCCAGTAACGACACGGTGGCTCACAACCGTCTGTAATGGGATCTGATACTTTCTTCTGGTGTGTCTGAGGAGAGCAACGGTGTGCTCATATATAAAATAAATAAATCTATTTTTTTAAAGCCTTAATCTGCACAAGAGCTGGGCAGGTATCTCCCCTCTAAGCTATTATGTCTACTTCCCCACCATCAACCCCATTTTATAATTTGCCACATTCTCTCTGGGCAGCTCTTACCCAACTGGCCAGCCCTCGTGGCCATATTTTTATGACTCACCTAGCCCAAGGCAGCATCCTCCTCTTTCCACCTTCTTCTCCTCTTTCGTGGTCCTCCTCCAACCCCAAGCCCAGGACCCCAAGTCCCACCTATCTCAATTCTGCCCAGCTATAGGCTGTATCCGTCTTTATTCACCAATCAGGGATAATTTGGGGGGCAAGGTTACAAAGTATTATTTGTGTACTTGCCAATTCTCTCGACTTTGGGGGCAACCAGGCCTTGGGGCCAGTGTTTAGCATTTCAATGCATAGCAAAAGACAGAACTTAGAGAACGTAGAGGTTTCTGTCTGGGTTTGGTTGGCTCCGTGGCTTTTGTGCCTATGGTGTGTCGGTACATCGAGGCAGGAACTTGCATTAGAGCAAGAAGCTCAAGGCTGCTGGGAAGTGAAGGAAAGGAAAGGAGAGAAGAAAATACAAGCCCCACTGAGCGCATGACCTAAACTATCCTACTGCCCTACCTCGGAAAGTTCCCATCCCTTCCCAGTAGGTCAAGCTCGGAACCAAGTCAACAAGTGTGCACTGGGGCCATGTCACCTTGACATAAGTACTTCAGTGTGGTGACAATTGATCTGATCATATAGGCCTGAGAGCTCAGTGGTAGAATTCATGACTGACATGAGGCTACCAGCCTCAGTGCTGCGCGCATGCGTGTGCGTGTGCGTGTGCGTGTGCGTGTGCGTGTGTGTGTGATGGAGCAAGGTAGGGCAAGACTTAATCGTGTTACTTAATCGTTTAAACCTTGTGAAACTTTCCACTTAATATTTTCAAACCGTGACTGACTGCAGGTAACCAAAACTGTGGCAAGTCAGACCACCGGCAGGAGGGGACAGCTCCTCTCCGTGAGTGTGACTTATAAAGACGCATGCGGCCTGGCCGTAGTGGCGTTGCCTTTAATGCGGGCGCTCAGGAGGCAGAGGCAGTCAGAACTCTGAGTGTGGATCTGTGGCTGTTTGTATTATGCTAGTTTGGGTTCCCAGAATTGTTTGTATGGGAGTTTTTATGTTTGCGGGTAAGATAGTAAGGGACCCTGCCCCCAGTTCTGATTGGTAAATAAAGATGCCAGCGGCCAATGGCTGGGCAGGGCAGACAGAGGCCGGATTTGCAGCCAATGGCTGGATCTGCAGCCAATGGCTGGGCAGGGCAGACAGAGGCCTGATCTTAGGATTTTTTCTGGGCTTGGGACCGGGAGAAAAAGGAGATCTACCATGCCAGGAGGAGGAGAGGAAAAATGTCATGTCTAAGAAGATGCAGGACAGAGAACATAGCCGCCATGTAGGAGTTGGGGGAGAGAGTGGCTTCCTAATTGGGTCCAGGGCAGCAAAGATGAAATATAGAATTTAATAAATAATAATTTGGAAATATTGGAGGGAGGTGGATTAACCACGTGGAGGTTAAAAATGGCCCAGCGAGAAGGGGTTGGGGATTTGGCTCAGTGGTAGAGTGCTTGCCTAGCAAGCGGAAGGCCCTGGGTTCGGTCCTCAGCTCAAAAAAAAAAAAAAATGGCCCAGTGATTGAATCATTTTTAGACATTACAATATAAAGACATATATACATATAAAATATTAAAATATATAAAATATAAAGATATATAATATTGTATATACATATATACATATATATGTGTGTGTATATATATATCTTTCAATTCAAGAACCCAGAACATGGGCAGGTAATGTGGATGCCGCCACCAAAATTTATTTAATTAATTAATGTACATGGATCTCTGAGTTTGAGGCTCGCCTGGTCAACAGAGCAAGTTTCAGAATAGCCAGGGTTACACAGAGAAACCCTGTCTGGAGGAAAAAAACAAAGACGCACGTGATTCCAGTTAGGGCTAGCATACATAAGCAAACTACACAATGCAGGGAAAAATGCCTCCTCTCAAAATTCTCAACACTTTGTCATAAAATATAATAGTAATTCTTATGCTATATAAACTGATAGTTGTGAACTCTGGGAATATAACAGTGAGTAAATCTTTTGGGGGTCCAATATTCACCCCACTACACGGAGAACCCCCCAGCACCCCTCTACCTCCCCAGGGTTCAACTTCTCTGCAGAGACGGTGGCCCAGCCTGAAGGGAAGGTGAACATGTACCACGACCTTGTAGAGACTCTCAAGTTCGCAGTAGGGCAGAGGTGGCGGCTATGGGACCCCTACAGCCACCCAGAGATACAGGTAAAGCTCCTGGGGAGCGATGGGGTCCTCTCTCCTTCCCCAGAATACAGTCTGAAGGGGGAGGGTTAGGACTGGAGTAGGGAAGGTGTAGGAATTCTTTGTAGTTCTAGGCAGGGATCGCCTAGCAATGGTTCCGAGGTAGTAGATATAAACTGGTATAGGATCTAGGCTTCACACAGGTTAAATAAAGGAAGGACCCTCTAGGATAGACCAGAGAAAGGGTTCCCCAGCAGGGAAGGAGCTCATCCTGCCCTCTGCTCTGAGGACCATCCCTGACCCCTGGCTCCTCATTGACTCGCTGACTGCTTCCTCCTGACCCCTGGCTCCTCATTGACTCGCTGACCGCTTCCTCCCTGAGCCCTGGCTCCTCATTGACTCGCTGACTGCTTCCTCACCCCAGAACATCTCCCAGGACCTTCTCCGGGAGACTCTAGCCCAGCACATCCGCCAGCAGATTGATGGCCGTGGTGACCACCAGCTCAGCCATTACAACCTGTCCGGGGTCAGGGGCAACAGCATGGGCACGTCTCATGTGTCTGTGTTGGGAGAAGACGGCAGCGCTGTGGCAGCCACCAGCACCATCAACACACCGTGTGTGGGACCTGGGGAGGGGCGCCGGGGGCGGGGACGGCGGGGCAGAGCGGGCTGGGGCGGATGGGCAGGGGAGGGGCGGGGCAGACAAGTCTCAGGGGCGGGTGAGCAGGCTCTCTCCTTTGTCCTGACACCTCAGACTCCTTTGCCTGAGTTTGGTCTACACCCACCCACTGACCTCCCCTTGCTAATCTCTAGGCAGGCAGCCTTTCCTTTTGTTTTCCTTTCTATTTGTCTGGCACTAGAGACATCCCTTGCTGAGAAAAACTATTGCTAGATGGCTCTGAACCAGGTCCTGCCTGGCATGAACCTTGCTTTAAAAAAAAAAAAAAAGATGTGGGGGCCAAAGGGGATCTTTGAGGGCCGTGGGTGGTGCTGGGCTCTGGTGTGCTGGAAGGTACTGGAAGGTCCTGAGAGGTCGCAGCCCCGTTGTTCTTGCGAGCCAAACTCAGGCTCCACGTTGCCTATGTGCAGCTTTGGAGCGATGGTGTACTCCCCACGGACGGGCATCCTCCTCAACAACGAGCTACTAGACTTATGCTGGAGACACAAGCCAGGTTCTACGGTCACCCCTCCCCCTGGTGAGAGCAAGGCCCCCTGCCGAGCACCCCTTGAAAAAAGAGGGGGGGGCAGCTAACCCCTGAGTGGGCTGTCCCCATCGCTGAGCACTGTGCTTAGCAAACGCCTAAGGCGGGCTGGGCGGTACTCCTGGAGGGTGCGGTGAGGTGATGCTTCTCGGGGGGGCCTCAGTTCCAGGTGAGCAGCCACCATCATCCATGGTACCTTCCATCTTGATCAACGAAGTCCAGGGGTCGAAGCTGGTGATCGGTGGGGCTGGTGGGGAGCTTATCATCTCTGCTGTGACCCAGGTGAGTCTGAAGGCTCCTAGCTAGAGTGTGCCCTCTCCATGAAACTCCCTGGGGTGGGGGTGGGGGTGGGGTGTCGTGGTCGGAAGGCCAGTGCCTCCTCCATTCGCGCGTCCTCTTATTCTTCCAGGCTATCGTGAATAAGCTGTGGCTTGGCTTTAGCCTGACAGACGCCATCTCAGAGCCCATCCTACATGTGAATAGCAAGGGCCACGTGGAATTTGAGCCCAAGTTTAACCAGGTGAGGCCGAGGTCCCACGTCCTTCCTCAAACCCATGCCGCTCAACGCCTTCTGTAAAGAACCCTGCATGGGTCAGGCAGGTATACTTCACCTTCAGGAGCCCAACAGGAAAGGCAAAAGGTTTGTCCCGTGGCAGGCAGAGAGCAGGGTGTTGCCTGGGCTTCTCCCAGGCTGAGGACTTTAAAAACTTGTTCTATTTATACCATTCCCAAGAAGCTAGGTTTTCTAGCTGTGGCCAGATGACTGTAGATGTTCCTTCCTGGTGATTTTTTTTTTTTTCCCTCGCGTAGTTTGGAACTGACAGTTGAGAGTTTATAAATGAAAGAGCTTGCTTTTTCCTGTGGGATTTTCTTTTAGAGCATTAGAGGTCATGATGCTGTTACTTCGTCCAATCGTGTGGTGTGCCCCTCCCCAAAGCCCCCGGAGCAGGACCAGGGGCTGAATTCTCTTGACTGGTTACCTAACACCTTTCTCCCAGACAGTTAGCTTTCTGGACGTTTTCTGAAGCTAACTGGATGAACTGAGACGGAACCCATGAACAGATGAGCAGCTTTGGGGCTGGAGAGATGGCTCAGTGGTTAAGGTCTTACTTAGGTCTCACTTCTCAGCACCCACATGTTGGCTCTATGAAAGTTGTAAGAGATCCAAAGCCCTCTTCTGACCTCCACAGGCTTGCCTACATGTGTGTGGTGCACATATATATACTCAGCTATGCACGCACACACACACACACACACACACACACACACACACACGGGGGGGAAGGAATACATAAATATTTTTAAAATAAATAAATAAAAAATTTAAAAAGACATTAGCTTTCCAAGGCCACAAACTTTGTCTTTGGAACCATTGCAACCATCTGCGTTTCGAGATTCTCAAAGTTCTATGTTTTGGTTCCCAAGGCCACCTCTGGGGCCCCTTAGAACTCTAAAAACTCCCCTTAGAGCGGGAGACTTTTAGTAAGAAGCGACATTGATAAACAATTCCCTCATAATAGTTTGAGTCAACTTTCCAGTTGCATAAAAGCCTTTGACGCAGGGCTGGGAATGTAGCCCGGGGTAAGAGTATGCCCGAGCTGCCAACGCTACCAAAGAAAAAGAAAAAGAAGTACGCACTCAACGGGAACCATTTAACGCCCATGGTCCATTAGTGGTGATTACCTCGATAACTATTCTGTCTGATAGGTTCCGGGCAGTACTCAATAAATTACGTGTGAGGTGCTCAACACTTTATAGTAAAATGATCTTTGTCTTAGAAGACACAGTAGGCTAAAGTAAGTACCCTGCACATTCAAGGCAGGCTGTGATGTTTGATAGGTGAGGCGAACTTACCTTTTAAAAACGATTTAAGATTTATGTGTCTGAGTATATTGCCTGCATATCTGTGCGTACACCCCATGCATGGCTGGTGTTTATAGACGTCAGAAGAGGGCACTGGATCCCCTGCAACTGGAATTATGGTTGTGAGCCACCATGCAGGTGCTGAGAATGGAACCTGCATCCTCTGCAAAAACAAAAACAAAAACAAAAACAAACAAAAACAAAAAACAAAAAAACAAAAACAAAAACAAAAAAACCAAACAAACAAACAAAAAACCCCAAGCGCTTTTAAGTGCTGAGTCATCTCTTCAGGGTGCTGAGTCATCTATCTCTTCAGGTTAGATATATTAAATATGTACTAGCATTTTGACTTCCAATATTTTCCAGTTATGATGGCTTTGAACCCCACTGTAAGTCAAACAGCATCTGTGCTGAGAACCTCGTTGTTCCAGACCTGAGGTCTGTGCAGAGTTCTGGGGACCTGAGATGTTCCCAAGGAGCTAATGGCTAGAGGATGCAAGGTCCCAGACGTGGTTTTTATGCCCTTACTCTTGGAGCCTTGGCTCTTGACCCTTAGCTGAGGAGCCTTTCTCAGCAAATATATACATTCTCAGGGCTTGGCACTCTGAGAATCTTCGACTCTGAGGATTCAGGAGATGACACACAGTCCGGGAATGGGGGGTTAATGAAATCCAGTGTCCCATAAGGCCAAGATTCATGGCTCCCTGGGGTTGTCAGAATGTCAGTTATGCAGATCTAGGGCCTTCCATGGAGAACATTCTAAACCCGGGCTGGGAGACTTCAAATCTCCAAGGACCTTTATAAGCAAAAGCCACCATCAAGGAGAGGAAGGTCTTGGGGTTCGGCCGCTAAACTCTGAGAAATGGAGCCCCTGAGGATTGAAAGTTTTATCTCTGGCTTTAGCACAAGGGGGCTTGGCCTTTAATGCTAAGGCCGCTGGGCGATTCCTACAGTGAGTACAGAAAAACTTAGGCCCCTAAGGGCCTCCAGATCTCGCCGTGCCAGTAGTTCAAGACACCAAATGTTACCTCATGGCGTCAGACAGGAGGCAGCTGATTAGAAGGACAGCAGATACGATACCTGGATGTCTGTGGAGTATCGGGTCATAGTGGGCAAAATTCTTGGCCCGTTAATCTGAAATCATATGTGGAAGTCCAGGGCTGAAGAAGTCCGGTACTTAGGATTTTTGACCCCCTATAACACGATAAACAGCAGTGAGGGGGTTCACACCCCAAGAACTGAAAGCTCTTAACGTTCAGAACTTCGGGGCTAGGGCCTGCTTTAATTTTTACCTCGACATTCATAGATGTAGAGTCTTACACCTGAGCAATTAGGGCCCCACATCCTGAGTGTCTCCTCAGGGGTCTAGCGTCCTTGGATACATACAAGTTTGTTCCCCTTTCGAGACAGAATTGGGCTTGGGCTAGCCTCCTACCTACTGTGTAGTCTAGGCTGATCTCAAATTTACAATTCCCCTGCCTCTGCCCCCTGGGTGCTTAGATTGCAGGCATGTGTCACCATACCTGACTTGATATATAAATATTCATATATATATATACATATATATATATTACACATTCGAATACACACACACACACATACACACGGAATGTTTCATGAACTTACAAGTCATCCTTAAGCAAGGGCCGTGTTAATCTTTCTAGATGGATCCAATTTTAAGTGTCCATGATGCTGAATTGAGAACGGACCACATGACTACTCTGGACAAACAGGATCAGGGTCTTTGGGTTCTCCTAGACACCCCTTTATAAGTCCTGAAATGATAGGTTCCCAGGAGTTTAACTGCTGCATATCTGGGTGTCTTAGGTCTTGAGTTCTTGTCTGTGTTACTATTGTCCTATATGGTTTGGCAGTACTTGTATTGGTGGGCCTGGATACCTAGTATCTAGTACTTCGTCCTCCTCAATGTTCCAGGGTACCCCTGGACCCCTAGAAGGTATTGCTTTTAAGAGATTCAAAATTGTGCCCCGTAGCCCAAGTCTTCTAAAGCTACCTTCTCAACAGAAGCAACTAGGTGACCTCAGATTTGTCCTCTGGGGCCATAGCGAATTAGACTGAGGAGCAGAATGAACTTGGTTCTTAAGAGGGTCTTTGTTCTGAGTCTCATTACCCTTGTATTGCACCCAGAGTTGTGCAGCCTTCTTAACATCCCTCTGAAACTTTCAAGTTACAGACTGCATGCTCTTGAATCAGTGCCTGCCCCAGACTTTCCCTAGCCAGGGTCCTCAGAGCCCCCTCCCCCAGTTTTAGATGTTTTCCTATTTCTTGCTTAGCCACTCCTTTGTGCATGGGGAAGGGGGACTTGAGCTTCCCTCCCCAGGGATGCTCCTTCTCTCTTCTTCAGGAGGTTCGGAAGGGGCTACAGGACCGAGGCCAGAGCCAGAGCCAGAGCCAGAGGCCGGTTTTCCTGAATTCGGTCCAGGCTGTGTTTCAGGAAGGGCCCTGTGTCTATGCAGCATCTGACCTGAGGAAGGCTGGGAAGGCTTCAGGATACTAAGACAGCTCTGCCCAGGGCTAGGATCTGGCCCACTGTGAGTCCTGTGCCTGACATGGATGATGCTGTACGTCTAAATACTCCAGGACCCGGATCCCTTGCTGTGAGACCAACCTGGGACCAAAAGAACAGGGATCAGCCCAGCCGATGAATGAATGAAGAGGGAAGGATTGACTTGTCCCTGGTCCCGTCCCAACACCTCCTGTGGCCCTGCCCTGGTTCTTCTAGCCTTGCCCTCCCTGGCCTCATGCTCACACTCTAAATGGTGTACCCTCCCAGTCCACAGCATGAACTGATTTAGTGGTTCTAAGCAGTTAAAGGGACCCTCGGATAGTTCCCAGTGATATGCAACACACCACAGACTCCTACGGTCCTTCATGACTCGCCATCGGGGCTAAGAGATGAGCCAGGCTTCATAAGGCTCAGCGGACAGGGGCAGGTACACCGCCCACGTCTACTCTGCTCCTGCTACAATATCTCTTCCGGGGGTTTTGCAGTGTGTCTGCTCCCCCCACCCTCTGTCTTGCCTGCTGGTGGGAAGACAGGAGTGTGGCTCGTAGTACTTATGACGTTTTGCTCCTCTCAGGAAAAGGTTGGATAAAGCAGAGCTCAGGTCTTAATATTCCAATGTCTTTTTTCTTAGATTTATTTATTATTTATAAGTACACTGAGGCTGTCTTCAGACACCCCCAGTAGAGGGCATCAGATCCCATTACAGATGGTTGTTGAGTTACTATGTCACTGGTGGGATTTGAACTCAGGACCTCTGGAAGAGCAGTCAGTGCTCTTAACCGCTGAGTCATCTCTCCAGCCCGGTACTCCATGTTCTTGAGACTAGGGCTCATGCTTGGCAGTGCTGACATCTGAGATGACATCATCCTTCGTGGCATGGGGCTGTCCCCACATTGCACACACTTGACACAATAGCTTCCCCTCATACACCCCCAGATGCAACAACAGAAACCGTCTCTGGACAGGGCTACATCACCCCTGGCCAAGAACTGCTGCTCCGGATGAGTGGGAAACTGTCCTAGTTAGCTTTGCATGCTACTCGGTAGGGTGCCCATCTCAGAAGTGTCCCCACAGGGACCTGAGCAAATGAACCCTGGGAGTATCAGGTACTTCTGTGTCACCCCAAGTATCTGTGGGAGTTGTGTTACTACATATAGGATGCTACAACAATGTGTGTGGCGTGTGCATCTTAAAGGTCCATCCTGCTGGTTCAATTGTTAAGAGCTCTTTTTTGAGGGGGAGGGGCTAGAACCTAGGTTTTGATTTTGGGCGCCTACATGATGGCTCATAACCATTTCTTACTACAGTTCCACAGCGTCTGATGACCCTTTCTGACCTCCATAGGCACCAAGGATTCAATACAGCCTGGATGCCTACATGTAGGCAAAACACTCACCCATAACGCTAAGCGAATAAATCTAACGTTAAAAATTTTAAAAACTCCGAAAAGCAGGACGTCTGAGATAGAGACGCCAGCAGCAGATTCTGTGTTTAGTGAGGGTTCATTTCCTCACAGCCCGTCACACGGTGGAAGGAGCTAGGGGACTCCCTGGGGTCTCTTAAAAGATGTTAGAGTCACCCCTCACTGTCTGTGGAAGATTGGTTCCAGGACCTCCCTAAAGGATCGCTGTAGATGCTCATGGCCTTTACATAAAATGGAGCTATATTTGCATCAGCGGCTTGGAAAACCAAGAGCTGGAAGCTAATGGGGTGTCAAGTGAGGTTCCTGAAAAAATGATCGGGATATTTCTCATTTCACTGTGATTTTAAGGTAAGGAATGGACACCAGCACGGATCACACACACACACACACACACACACACACACACACACACACACACACACACACACACACACACCTCTCCAGGACACCTCCAAGTGTTCTTTTTCTACAGTTCTGCTAAATCACTTGTCCTAGCCTGGCAGTGGTGGCACGTGCCTTCTTTCCCAGCACTGGGGAGGCAGAGGCAGGTGGATCTCTTGATTTCAAAGCCAGCCTGGTCTACAGAGTGAATTCCAGAACAGCCAGGTCTATACAGAGAAACCCTGTCTCAAAAACAAACAACCTCCCCCCCCCAAAAAAAACCCCAAAGTGTCCCAGAACACCCACATGGCAGCTCACAGCTGTCTGCAACTCAAGGGCCAGTGGATCTGACCCCCTCACACAGACATACGTGCAGATCAAAAACCAATGTGCAAAAATTAAATAAGTAAGTCGCCTGTCCTCTTGATTCGAGAGGCCACGAAGATCCAAAGTTTGGCCTTTATCTAGTGAACACAGAGTAAGAGGAGGGTTAACGGAGAAGGAAATGTCCTCAGTGGTTTCAAGGGAAGCCACAAGGTCAGCAAGATCCCGACTCCACCCCATAGAGGACACACCTCATAGAGGAAGACTGAAGAAGCCAGTGGACTCTGAAGTCCCGAGAGTAACCCCTGAAAAGCCTCAACTGACTTAAACAACTACAAACGACTGGTTCCTCTTTGACTACTGTGGTCGTAAGCATCCAACAGGAAATACACCCAAGGAGTGAAATGATTTGGTAACCACAGAGAAGAAGTGGACTAATCCTTAGAAGGAACAAAGATTCTGGCCCCTGTCCACACACACAGTTCATAAAACACACTTCATAAAGCACACACCAGCCTTCCTCTGATTCTCTCAATCTACCCAGGGGGCTGAGTCTAATTAAAGACTCTAACCAAGCCATTCTTACCCAAGGGATCAAACAACCTCATCGGACTCTCCTAAGACCATCCCCAAACACAGATATTTACTTTTTGATTCATAACAGCAGCAAAATTAGTTATGGAGTAGCAACGAAAAATAATTTTGTGGTGGTGGTGGGGGAGAGGGGTCACCACAACATGTGGAACTGTATTTAGCTGCAGCCTTAGGGAGGGTGAGAACCACTGCGCTAACCCCAGAGCTCACCAGCCTTCCACTGAGGGTTTTCTGGGAACAGAGAACAAATCACCAGGCTTGCGTGGTGAGCGTTTTCCCCAGCTAAGCCACCTCACCAGCTTTCTGTTTAACATGTAGCAAAAGGGCTAGAATTCTATAGCACAGACATGGCTCCTCTAGAGGGACTTTGCTATACCCAGCTGCTCAGTCCCTCTCCTTCCAGGCCCAAGGCAACCTGAGCTGAGACCCCATAGCTTTGTAAACGGAACTGGTGCGCTCCAAGCACACAGCTGCTACAAGGTGTGTTCGCCTTGTTGTAAACTCTTATCCCTAGTCAGAGAGCCCATCCCAACCTTAAAGGGCTAAGAAAGTTTGTCCTGTAGGTTGCTATTGAATATTCTGTCTGAGGTTGTCCTGCTGTGTGCTGCTGCTAATTCTGAAGGACGTTTCACTTGAAATCTGTCTTGGTGCTTCTCTATATTGACCCGGAAAAGATTCTTTATTATTTTAAATTTTTTTTACATGCGTGCGTGTGCTCACATAAGCACGAGAGTGAGCATACACACGTGAGCACACACATACACTCTTACACTTACACACATGCACCACAGAGTGCCTGTGGAGGTCCTAGGACAACTTATAAGAGCAAGTTTTGACTACATGGTGAACTCAGGCACTGAACTCAGGTCGTCGGGCTTGGCCGCAAGCACCCTTAACTCCCGAGCTGTCTCATAAGCCCCTTAATTACTGACAAAACATTCCCGGGCTGATGAGGTGGCTTGGAGGTTAAAGCACTTGTCACACAAGTGTGGTGACTGGGGTTTGGTTCCTCAGAACCAATGCTGAATTGGGGTGGTGGTCCAGCATTTGGAATGTAGAGACAGGGGATCCCCGGAGCAAACTGGCTAGCCAGACTACTGTGAACCAGCGAGCTCCGCATTCAACTGAGAGAGAGGCCCTGCTTTACGTGAATAGAGTGGAAGAGTGGAAGACAACAGGACTCGTGACATTAACCGCGATCTTCCGCGTGCACACCTGTGCATGCACACCTACACAAGCGTGCCTTCACACATACCAACACACATTCAGACGAGAAAAAAAAAAGTAATAACAAAATGACAGAGTCATTTTCTACCAAATTCAGATTCCCAAAGGAAGAGATGAGAAGAGGGAAGGACCAGGGTGAACACCAAACCCCGCAGCAGCAGTCCCAACATCCGGGGTCTATAATGGCATCATCTAGGCACCAATGGACTTCGATAACCTGGCCACTCCATTTGCGGCTATACCATTTGCAACACACTTCCGCTCCCTCTTGGGTCACTTCCGCTCCCTCTTGGGTCACTTCCGCTCCAAACTTTCTTCAGCAGAGTTTCTGTCTCCAACGGAAAAGCTTTCACCCTTCTGGCTTGTTCTAATAGCTTTTCAGGGTTTTCTCACCGGGAGTCCCATGCTATCCCGCATAGCCTGTGTTCATGACCTTCTGGAACCGTGGTGAAAGTCTCAACGACAGTCTTTACACATTTTGCCTGCCTGGGAAAATTCATACCACGTGAAGCACAAAATTAGCATGGCCTCCCATTTACCAAAATTGTGCTGGGCCCTGAGTACCTTCGTGACTAAAGCCTGGGAAAACACTTCTGTGGATGGCCTTGTCCAAGCAGGATGTTGTTACGACTCTCTTTTCAAATGGGCGTGCATTTTTACAAGCTGGAACCTTCACTGGATGGGATTTTGCTCGCGAGCTACCTTCCTATTGTCCCGTGAGAGGTTCTGAGTTTATCTTTTAATAAGAGCAGCTACTGTCCTCACCTGCCTTATCTTTGGCCACATCCATACTCCTTTCCTGCCCAAACTGACCGTTCTTTACATATTTTTTTTGTCCTATTGTTTGCTCCTTCCCTGGTTAAGAGCATAGAGTAATAACCTTCCTGCAGTCTAAATGTTGTATTGTCTTGAGATTTCTTCCACCAAACGCTGTTACTTTTGAATTCAGACTCACTCAGATTTTTAGGATAGAGGCAGAAATTGGTCAGATTCTTGGCCACAATGGGTGACCCTCTAGTCTATTTCCTGACAGACTTTTTGTTCTCCTCAAAACTTATGAGCGCAATCTTTACACGTTTCATTTCTGTGAACGTCCTGCCCTTCAGAGCTCCCACCAGAATGGCCCCACTAAGTGCTTCTAAACAGCTTTCTTGGGCTTTTTCCTGCCTACAGTTCCAAATTCTTTCACATTCTGCCTGTAAATCATTTCCAAAGACCTAGACATCACATGGTCAGGTCTGTCACAGCCATAACCCCACTTCTGGTTCTATTATTAGTTGTTTTTCTACTTGATTAACTGAGCACCTGCGTGGTTACTCCACATAGTTTCCCAGGAAACCACAAACAGACAAAAACATCAGAAGCACATTTGGGGCTTTGTGACAGGAGCCTGGTTCCAGGGACACATTTGAGTCTGATATCCGTGAGGTCAAGCAGGTCTGTTCTAGCCAGGATGCAACCTGGGATCACAAGCCTGTCAGTAAACCTCAACAGAATGCATCACAGCAGACGGCTTAACAGCCATCAGTGCCTGGCTTGCTGTAGATGAGTTCAACTCCTGTATTCGCCTTAGACACTAACCCAGAGATTTGGAGCTGAGAAAGTAGGAAATGGAGGTGCTAAGTTAAAACCCTTAGAAATCAAGTCCCAGGGTGTAAAGCAAGGAGGAAAAGGTCCACATCTACCTTATGAGACCCATGTCAATTCCAAACCCGGCAGAGAAAAACACAGCCAAAAAGTGCTTCTTGCACAAAGCAAACCCTTAAACAAAACACTGGCAACGAGCATCCCACTGGGTATTCAAAAGAACAGCATTGGGCTGGAGAGATGGCTCAGTGGTTAAGAGCACTGACTGCTCTTCCAGAGGTCCTGAGTTCAAATCCCAACAACCACACGGTGCTCACAACCATCTGTAATGGGATCTGATGCCCTCTTCTGGTGTGTGTGAAGACAGTGACAGTGTACTTATATAGTATAAGCAAATCTTTTTTTAAAAAAATTAGCGTATGTGTGTGCATTTGATGAATGTTTAGGCACCACATGAGCTTGGGGGGGGGGGGGGGGATGGAGGCCAGAAGAGGGGTTTGAATCTTCCGGGACTGGAGTCACAGGCAGTTGTGAGCTGCCATGTGAGTTCTGGGAACCAGGAACCAAGCCCCGATCCTCTGCGAGAGCAGTAAGTACATTTAGCCACCGAGATGTCTCTCCAGCACCCCTACGGGAGTATATAGGTGTTTTGCATATGTGTCTAAGCACCGTGTGCATGCAATGCCTGAGGAAACCAGCAGAGGGCGTTAGATCCCCTGGGACTGAAGTTACAGACTGTTGTGAGCTGTACTGTGTTCTGAGAATCAAATCTCAGACTTCTGCAAGAGCAGCCAGTGCTCTTTGCACATACACACCCCTAATATCTATTCTTACCAAAAAAAAAAAAAAAAAAAAAAAAGAACAAAAACAAACAGACTATTTTGGCTAGAGACAGACATCTTTTCTCAAAACAAAATGATATTTTAAAACACTGAACGAACCAGGAATGGAGTGGGTGGAGGCTCCCTTCACATGATGAGATACAATTTGTTAGATTTGTTTTTGAATTGTGCGTGTGTGTGCCTGTGTGTGTGTGTGTGTGTGTGTGTGTGTGTGTGTGTGAGTGTAGCGTCCCAAGGAGTTCAGAATTAAGAGTACCTAATCAGAGTAGAGTCCCTGAAACTGGAATTACAGGTGGCTATGAACTACCCCAACATGGGTACTAGGGACTGAATTTAGGCCCTCTGAAAGAGTGGCCAGTGCTAGTTCCATTGATAATGTGTCTTAAAAACAAAACCAATTTCCACTGGGTATTGACCGTGGGCCAAGTCTATCTATTACTTACCTATTCCATTTTTTTAGATGGTGTGTGTATGTGTGTGTGAGCCCTACTGGTCTGGAACTATACATAGACTAGGCTGGTCTTGGGCTCCCAGAGATGTGCTTGTTTCTGCCACCTGAGAGCTGGGATTAAAAGTGTGCACCCCCAGGGTTGGGGATTTAGCTCAGTGGGAGGGCGCTTGCCTAGCAAGCGCAAGGCCCTGGGTTCAGTCCCCAGCTCCAAAAAAAAAAAAAAAAAAAACCACAAAAACAGCTAATAATCTTATCGGGCTGGAGAGATGGCTCAGCGGTTAAGAGCACCCGACTACTCTTCCAGAGGTCCTGAGTTCAAATCCTAGCATCCACATGGTGGCTCACAACCATCTGTAAAGAGATCCGATGCCCTCTTCTGGTGTATCTGAAGACAGCTACAGTGTACTCATATACAATAAATGAATAAATCTTAAAAAAAAAAGTTTGCACCCCCAGTGCCTGGCCTTTGTAGAATTCTAACGAAAGGTGTTAGAATAGGTTCAGCCTCGGGCTGGAGAGATGGCTCAGTGGTTAAGAGCGCTGACTGCTCTTCCAGAGGTCCTGAGTTCAAATCCCAGCAACCACATGGTGGCTCACAACCATCTGTAAAGGGATCTGATGCCCTCTTCCGGTGTGTTTAAGACAGCTCAGTGTACTCATGTAATAAATAAAAAAAAAAAAAAATCTTTAAAAAAAAAAAAAAAAAAGAATAGGTTCAGCCTCACAAGTGAGGTCACCGCAGTGTTAATATTCAAGGGTGGCCCAGAATAAACACCAGAGTGGAACAGATGGACTTGCAAGTAATCCCGGTAAACTCACTGGATCACCAGTGAGCCATTTGTTCTGAGGGTGAGCATCTGTGCACCCCACACAGAGAACTGAGGACAGAGCAAAGTGTGAAGGGTCACTGGCAGGAACAGAAATGACGGCTGCATCACCAAGGCCTACCCTAGCACGGGTGACAGCTCACAAAGGCTGGAAACCCCAGAAAACATTACACAGCCTGCAGGCAGCTCAACCAGGCTGCAGAGTGTCTTTTCCTGGTGGCTCAGTTGGTCTGAGCCTCTTTTAGGCAGCTTGGCTGAATGGGTTTCTTCTAGGCTGCCCCACTGGTCTCTGCTTCTTGTAGGCTGCTTGACTTTGATTCTTAACACTGAGCAAGCTTGCTCTCAGCCTCCTCTAAGTAAGAGTCTTGCAGCCTCATTTGTCTGACAATGACTTTCAGCAGTCTTTTCTGGGGAAACAAGGGGCCTAGTGATTCTAGTCTGTTTCAGGGAATTCCTGAAGTTCCTTTGTTTCCTTTCTGTTTTAAGGAGCTTTCTGCAGGATGGAGGGTTTCAATATTGGAGGAAACTGCTACACACCAGCATCTTTCATCTCCAAATGTAACAACAACAACAACAACAACAACAACAACAAAAACAAGCTCTTGGTGTGGTATCATACACCTTAGGAGGCAGAGGCTAAAGGAACTGCTACAAAGTCAAGGCCAACCTGGGGACTACTATTATAAAAATAATTCTATCTCAATCCAGGGTTTCTACCCTGCTTTTGACCATCCACTTCCCAGATAAAAGACACATACAACCTTTATATTGATAATAAGCTTAGTCGGCACAAGAGCTGGGCAGGTATCTACCCTTTATGCTATTATGTCTATTTCCCAGCCGATAATCCCATTATATAACGTGTCATGTTTTGTCTGGGTTGCTCTTAACTCCAATTAGCCAGTCCATGTTGCCATTAAGATTCTTATCCACAGCAGCTTCTCTATTCACCACCTCCTCTCTCTCCCTCATGGTTTTGCTCTGACCTCAAACTCTCGAAACCCTAAACCCAGCCTATGTCTCTTGTGTCCAGCTATTGGCTGTCGGTATCTCATTCGCTAATCAGGGATAACTCGGGAGGCAAGGTCACATAGCATCACCTGGTCTATGTGCAAATTGTCTCAACTCTGGGGCAACCAGGTCTTGGGGGCCTGCACTGAGCGTTACAATATATAGCAACAGACCAAATCTCAACAGCTACACAACCAGTACCAGGTCAGCTAGGCTTTAGAGTAAGACTTTTCTCAAAAAGCCAAGAAATAAAAAAGAAATAAAATACGAAGGTCAGGGGTGCAGTTCTCGCCCAGTGCAGTAAGACTTGGGTTCTATTTCCAGTACAGAGACAAAAATAAATTTTAAATTATTTGTAATTATTATCTATTATCAATAATTTATTATTAGAAACAGTTACATTACTAATATTTTTATTATTTTACTGTCTTATTATTTAATTGTGTATTGTCAGTAATTTGTTAATTATTATAAACAACCACATTATTAATATTTATATTTTTTAATTATTTGATTATTTTGTTACTATTTAATTATTATTTTAGAATTAGGACCAGTGAGACAGCTCAGACAGCAACCAAGTCTGACAAACCGAGTTCAGTCCCCAGGATTCATAGGGCAGAAGGAGAGAACTGGTTCCCACAAGTTGTCCTCTGACCACCCCCACCCCCCCATCTATACATCATTCCACACACGCGCCTCCATCCCGGAATAAGTAAATGTAACAAAAAATTTTTTCAAAAACTAAACATCCCAACTAAACCCTTTATTTTATATAATTGATATATGCTACCACAAAGGATGCCCTAGTTTAAGAAGTAAAAACACACACACACAAAGAATAAAATAAATGGAAAAATGAAATTATTGCCAACCATCGTTACCCACCTCTAATCCTAGCACTCAGCCCTGGGGCAAGCAGAGCTCTCTGTGTTGGAGGCCAGTCAGTGCTACATAGTAGGATCATGTCTCAAAAAAACTAACATTTTTTTAAACTTCTTTATATATGCGATTACATTGTTGCTATCTTCATGCACACCAGAAGAGGGCATCAGATCCCATCACAGATGGTTGTGAGCCACCATGTGGTTGCTGGGAATTGAACTCAGGACCTCTGGAAGAGCAGTCAGTGCTCTTAACCACTGAGCCATCTCTCCAGCCTTGTAAACTTTAAAAAAAAAAAAAAAATCTTAAGTATAACTGTGCATTTAGTAAGAAAACTGATAAACTCAAAGTTAAAATTTTTTTTTTCTTTTTTCTTTTTTTTCCGGAGCTGGGGACCAAACCCAGGGCCTTGCGCTTGCTAGGCAAGCGCTCTACCGCTGAGCTAAATCCCCAACCCCCAAAGTTAAAATTTTTAATTTAGGTGGCACAAACCTCTAATCCCTTTAAGCACTCATGAGGAAAAGGCAGGGGGATGTCTTTGAGTTCAAAGCCAGTCTGGTTTATGGAGGGAGTTCCAGAGCAGCCAGGGCTACACCCAGAGACCGTGTCTGAAAAAAATAAAAGTTAAAAAAAAATGTTTAATTTTAAAAAGATACTATGGAAAAAAATCTTACATGACCAGTGGAAAACTAAAAAAAAAAAAAAAAAAAAAAAAAAATTCAATACATAACATGATGTGGGAGCGATTTCTTTAATATTTAAATATTTATAACTAAAGGGTAAGGTCCACTAGAAATCCTCACAGGGACTTAACTCGCTAGCGCGTTAGAAATATTCCCAGGGATGTGACTCACTTGTCCACAGTAAGAGTCCTTCAAACGGCCTGTTGAAAACACTCTCAAAGTTACTCAACCGAACCCATTAATAACACCACCCACCAAACCGATGCTGAGATCCGGGAAGGATAAAGTAAACAATTCAGGGGGAAAAGGCTTCCTAGGTGACCTCTTGTAAACAAAGAGTGGGGATTCAGCAGCAGCGGCCTCTCACAGGCTCTTGTGGAAACTAGAGGAAACGTTTCCTCCACCCCTATGGTCAGGCTAGCACAAACTTTGAGAAGAAAACCTGACAAAACTCTTAGAAGGCAGCTGAGGAGTGGGTCTAAGGCAGCCGAGGAGCGGGTCTAAGGCAGCCGAGGAGTGGGTCTAAGGCAGCCGAGGAGTGGGTCTCAGCTAAACCCAAGGACTCAGAGCAGAGACACGCACAAGCCCCCATCGCCAAGAGCACAGAAAGTTTTTACAAGCAGTTACGAGTCAGCACAAAAACAGACCCGCGGCCTCAGTGTGGAAAAGCGCTTGATAAAACTTGGCAGCATTCACTCACGATAAAAATCTGGAAAGAGGAAACTCCGTCAGTTTCATAGAATGTGGCTTTTAAAAAACCCGCAGTACAGAGAAGTTGACACATCAATGTCTAGTAAACATCTTGTAATAAAAGTTAATGCATCAGTGCTTGTAAAAAAAAAAAAAAAAGATCTGTAGTGGGGCTGGAAAGGTGGCCCAGTGAAGAGCACTGACTGATCTCCCAGAGGTCCTGAGTTCGAATCCCAGCAACCACACGGGGGCTCACAACCATCTGTAATTGGATCCCATTCCCCCTTCTGACGTGCATGAAAACAGCATACTCATATTCATTACATAAATAAATCTTTATAAAAAAATCTATAGTAGGCACCATAATTGGTGGCAAGACAAAAAAAAAAAGTTGTCCCTTTTGATATCAGGACAAAGATAAAAGTCATTTTTATCTCTTCCTTTCAGTAGTAGGGTAAGGGAAGCCCTGCTCTGTCTGTCTGTCTGTCTGCCTTGCACACACACAGACACACACACACACACACACACGGAGGCCTATAGATCAAAAGGGAGAAATATGGAGCTGGGGTGTGTTTAGTGGTAGAACGAGAGTTCCTGAATCCCATGTCCCAGTACTGGGAAAAAGCAAGGAAAACCAAAGGGGACGGGACAGTGTTATCTGAATACCATGCGTGAGGACGGCACATCCATCAAGCCAGTGTAGTGTTGGTAGGAAGGAAACAGACTGACCAACAGAGCAAACAGGGACGCCAGACCTCTGACAGAGGGGACCCACCGTGCAGGGGAGAAGGAGGACCTTCAATAGTGCTATGGAGTCATTTGGAGTCATTTGGACAGGCACCGTTGCCATTGGATCCTCCCCCCACCCCCACCTGAACAATCTGTTCCAGATGGATCGCAAATCTAATTACGAAATTTTAAGCCATCCCGTGACTTTCAAATAGTGAAATGTTTCGGAAAGGGGCTGCGGAAATGCCAAGTTTATGAGAAGAAAAATTTCGTAAATCAGACTGCCTTAACGGCATGACCTGGGAGAAAAGTCAGGAATTAAACGCCAGCCTGGGATTCAGAGCAAAGTCCCTGGAAGAGGAAATGAGGGAGGGAGGAGAGAGGGAGGGAGGGAGGGAGGAAGCGGTGTGCAAGCCTGTTTCCCCAGCCTTGGGAGTAGCACCAACTGGCTCATTTCAAGGTCATCTTCAGCTACATAGTTGAGGGCCAGCAGTAGCTACATGGGAGCCCTTCTAAAAGATGTACTTGGAAGGTTTCAGGTCATGATGCTTTGGGCTGTAGTGGCGAGCATAGTTAAAATGCTAGGGGAAGCCCGTGCTTTCTCAAGGCCGGGTGCAGAAACAAACAAACAAACAAACAAAAAACACCACAAAGGATTAGATGGAATCTAATTAACTAATTATATAATTGCAGTCTTTGATTCTTCAAATCTTACTTTTAATAAGAGTTCTTAAGGGCTGGAGCGATAGCTCAGCGGTTGAGAGCACTGACTGCTCTTCCAGAGGTCCTGAGTTCAATTCCCAGCAACCACATGGTGGCTCACAACCATCTGTAATGAGATCTGATGCCCTCTTCTGGTGTGTCTGAAAACAGCTACAGTGTACTCTAAATATGATAATAATAATAATAATAATAATAATAATAATAATAATAATAATGGTTCTTAAATGCTTTAACCTCCCTTTTAGCCCACTATCCAGAAGTAGTGGAAAAGAAAGGTTATTAAGCTATGGAGAAGTGAACTTGTTTAAAAACAGTTCTTTGGAGCAAATCCAATCTGTGTTGTCAGACTGTGTACCAGCAGTCCGGCTCGGCCCAGGATCAGGGTAGCAAACATGAGTCAGCGGCCTCGGCGTGACCCAGCAGAAAGAACCCGGGTCTCAGCAAAGTCAGCACAAATCGGCAGGAGCAACCAGGACCAGCAGGGATAGCGGGAGAAGTTCCCCGCCATGCCTCTCGCAACGACGTGAAGATCAGCGAAGACAGAGACCACCAAGTATCGCAAAGCTGGCTAAGCAAGACGCTGTTGCTGTCTGTTGAGTCCTATTTATAGCTTTCCAAACATCACGTGTCAAATGTCACGTGTCAGTCATCACGTGTCAAATGTCACGTGTCAATCATCACGTGTCCTCCCATGGGTCTTGGCCTCAGCAAAGCACCATATAAATCTCTCTTAGCAAAGTCTGAATCAGCTGACGTCACTCTGCCCATCAGCCAACTCTGTAGAAGCCATGTGTGTTGGTTAGGGGACAATCACAGGAAAACAGTTCTTTTTCTTTTTTTAACCATATATTCTGGAGTCAAACTTGGCTTCTTGGTAAGTGACCCCACCTATTGCTCCTTCATGCTGCCCCCTAGGTTTCTTGGTTTTGTTTTTTATTTGTTTGTTTGTTTGTTTGTTTGTTTAAGATGTATTTATTTTATGTATATGAGCACACTGTAACTGTCTTCAGACACACCAGACCCCATTACAGATGGTTGTGAGCCACCATGTGGTTGCTGGGAGGTGAACACAGGACCTCTGGAAGAGCAGTCGGTGCTCTTAACCACTGAGCCATCTTGCCGGTTGTTTTGGTTTTTAGCATGCGTGTGTGCTTGTGTGTTTAGGTCAGAGGATAACATGCAGGAATTGGTTCTCTTTTGTATCACCTAGGTCCTGGAAATCAAACTCAGGTTTTAACTTCCTTTACCCACTGAACTATTAGCCTTTAAGGTGTCTTTTTAAAGACACACTAGGGGGTTGGGGATTTAGCACAGTGGTAGATAGAGCGCTTGCCTAGCAAACGCAAGGCCCTGGGTTCGGTCCCCAGCTCCGAAAAAAAGAAAAAAAAAAAATAAAGACACATTAGGCCAGGTGTGATTCCAAACACCCTATATTCCCAACCACTACAGAAATTGACACAAGAGAAAAACTTGACCTTGACAGTCCCAGGCAATGTGACCAGACCTGATCTCAAAAATAAGTAAAGGGAAAAAAAAAAAATGAAGGGGCCAGGGGGGGTGTCTCTGAGTGCTTGCCTGGCTTGTCAAAGGCTCTGGATTCGATCTCTGGCATAGCAAAAGAGAGACAGAAAGGAAGAGGAGAGAGGAAGAAGGTGGGGGAAAGGGAGGGAGGAAGCCTGGCTTGGTGGCTCGCACTAGCCAGGTAGGACAACGTAGGCTAATACAGGAGGATCCAGAGTTCAAAGCCAACCTTGGCTACAGAGAACTTGTCTCAGAAATAAACAAGCCCATAAACAACGGGCCCCCATAAGCTGGGCATGGTGGTGCGTGCCTATAATTGTAGCCCTTGGTGGTCTGAGGTAGAAGGACCCCTGAGTTCGAAGCTAGTTTGGTTAGTGAATTCAAGGCCAGACGGGGGTACATAGTTTCTAAAACATGAACCAAAAGGGAAGAAAAAAAGAGAGAGAGAGAGGAAGGAGAGAGACAGAACAGGGGGAAGGAGGGAAAGTTAGGAAGCCAGGAGTTATTCCAGTGGTGAACCCCAAAACTCCATCCACGCTTAGTTATTGGAGAAGCAGATCCTGCAGTCGAGGGACGGGAGCTCCAGCTGTCTCTAAATCTGTCTCCGGCTTCCATGTTGGCGCTGGAGATCCGAGTAGCTGGAAGTGGAAAAGGAAAGAATGTGACATAGGGCAGGGACTCCAGAGCTGGCTGGAACACCCGTGCAGACTGGATCCGGGAAGGATGCACTGAATCCCGCATCTGCTCTTGTTGCCATGGTGATGACGGTTTCCTTCAGGACCGGTCCTCGAATACCGCACCTCAAGTTTCTACAGAGCTAAAGGCCAAGGCAGGGGAATGTGGGGCACTTGCAGGCAGAGGCTATGCTAACCCCAATAAGCTGATCCCACATATCAGCTGGGAGGAGGAGTCCCAAGTGACCCTCTTTTCAAGAGGTTCTCTCAGGCTCACCCCAAACAACAGGCAGCCTAGGTGGCTGGGGAATTTTTTGTTTTGTTTCTGTTTTCATTTGGCAAAGAGCAAAACCAGAGAGACGTTCTCGTCCAATGATAGGGTTGGTGGTCTCAGGTGTGTTTGTGCATGTGCGTGCATGAGTGCATGTGTGTTTGTGTGTGTCTATGTGTGTCCATGCATGTGCATGTATGTGTGTGTATATGTGTTCGTGCATGTGTGTGTGCGTGTGTGTGTGCAGCATTAGAATAGGACCTCAGCCAGGGTCTGCAGCTGCTGCTGTGTTCAATAAAAAACTTCCCAACTGGAGGCTGCGTTAGCCTCGGCATTTAGTTTCAAAGCGAATAAAAAAATGCAAGGTCGAGTTTTCATGGCTCTCTTTGTGGTGTCTAGTAGATTTTTAAAGCCTGGTGTGGCTGTGGACTGCTTTAATTCCACCACCTAGGAAGCAGAGGCAAGTGGATCTCTATGAGTTCAAGGCCCAGCATTGTTTGCATAGCAAGCTTTAGGCTAGCTGAGGCTACGTACGTAGTTAGAGCGCCTCAAAAATATTTATTTTTCAGTCTCACTATGTCGTTCAGGACAGAAATCAACTTCCCAAGTGTTGGGACTAGAGGCAGGGACCGTTACATTCTAACTTATCTTCAGAGGGATCCTCTGATGCTATAAACGCTAATTATGGCTGGATCACAAAAAAGTTTATTTCTTGTTTTTGGAGTTCTACAGGATGGCTGAACAGGTTAGAATGAGAGTAGTGTCCTTGTTCGGACCTGGTTGGGACACAGGTTGGCAAGGCTTCCAAAGTTATCCTTGGGGTGACAAGAACAAGAGAAAGAACAATGATGCCAATGGATTTCATGGGCTTGGACAGGAAGTGATCACCCCAGCTGCAAGGGAGGCTGGGAAATGTAGTCCAGTACATGGGTCTGTGAGTGTGGGCTGCTGAGACAGGAACATGCATGGCTTAGCCTCCCGATCCTACCTGATGCTCGTTCTCAAAAACCCAGAAGGAGCCAGGCACCTCCTGCTTCCTCCTGACTTCCCAGTGCCACGTATGCCACACGAGCCACCCCTTTGCCCTCATGGCACTGAACATGAGGACAGCGTCTCTCATGCCTCTCGCGCAAACCCAGTAGAAGCCCCACTCCCCACTCTTGGCCATTGATGGAGCTTTTCAGTGGGAACCATTTTGATAGCTTCGGAAGGATCCCACACTCTCCCACTCTGTTTGCTCCCAATTGAACTTAGCCAGTGAGAGGCCCTGGTTCGTCAAGTTCCCAGGTCTGGGAGAGAGAAGACAGGTACTTTCCTCCCGTGGCCAGAGTCGACTGTCACACCGTTACTTCTGTGACTCTCGCTGGGTATAGCCACATGGCCTTACCGTTCTGGCTTCTGTTGGTTCCTGGGCCCAAGAGCACACATCTGTCTGTCTGTCTAGCATTGATGCTAGACCTGCAAGTGCTTCACTGTCTCCTATTTCCTCTCCCCGGGTCTCCCAACACTGGTTTCCAAGCCTGTGCATTACCGTCTAACCCTGGTACAAGAACTGGAGGGCAGGCCACTGGGTTCTGATATTTGGATAGTCTATCACTCCAACCAGGGATCCACAAATTCCCAGCGTTGCCTCCTGCAAACCTGCCCTAGAGAGATACCCCTCTAAGGTTTAAGGCTTTTTGATGTCTCTGAGGGTCTTGGCTTGCTCTGGTACCTTCCACCTTCATACTGGTGGGGTAGCACCTGGCTTCTCTGGACTCCTAGGAAAATCCCCTCAGGTGGTGTCCAGCCTGTCCTTGGCCCCATTCGGGGCTAGGCTCGCAGCCAGAGCACCCATTTCTGTTCTTTAGATGGGAAGCGCAGGGACAGGTCTAGGGCACATCCTGGATTGTAGTAGGAACAACTGCAGGTCAAAAGAGGCCATGCCTTCACAATGAAGTCTGGATGCCCCAGCCCTGGCCAGAACGTCGTCATGAGTCTCCCCCATTCCCCGCCCTACACCCCCTTCCTCACTGCTCCCCAGAAAGACCTACATGTTCCTTTCACTGAATCGACCCTGAACAACCTGTCCTCTTGCTTAAGAGACAAGGGCCTCACTGTGGGGCTTAGGTTAGCCCCAAACTTCTAAGCTAGAGCAACCCTCCTACTTCAACCTTCTGAGTAGCTGAAACTAGAGGCCTGCGGTCATGCTCAGCTTGGAACTCCTGTGTTCTTGGTGTAGACTCCCTGGGCTATTCTGACAGACCTGCAGCTGCTCGCCCAGGCCCTGTCTAAGAAGCTAGCTTCCCACTCACTGCCAAGCATCTGGTCTGGCTTAACTCAGCTCAGGGACCCTCCGGGGACTCAAGCAGTGAGAGACAAACCCTGCTTTACCTCATTTGAGAGGAAAGTACCAGACAAACAGCCAAGACAGAAACCCTCAACCCTCCTCAGCTGCAAACCCTCAGCTCTCCTGAGCTGCAAACCTACAGAAAAAGAAGAAACGGGGAAGCTATAGGAGATGGGGAAGTCAGAACCTATGAGGCCTTCCTTCCCCTCCTTTAGAGTTCTGGGTGGCTCCAGCCTTCAAGCCCCTAGTTCCCAGTGGTTTACACATAATGTGCCCCATCATGCAGTTCTTTCTGGAAACCCCCAGAGGGGTCTGTCCCTGCCGTTCAGCTCCTCTACTTCTTGCTAGGACTCTGGCCAAGGGTAAAGTTAAGTAAGAGAAGTCTGGATTCCTTCAGCTGGACAAACCCATACAACCTTTCTGAGACTTGAGTCTAGGAGATTTGAGGTGTGGGGTGCGCAATCCCCACCACTAGGATCTGCTGCCACCAGGCTTCACTGTTCTGCCCCCGTGTGGCTGCTCCTGGAATTGCAGAACACAATAAGTCCCACAGACACTTCCCTATCGGATTCAGTAGGTGGAGCCCTGCCACAGTTCTGTCTGAGATACAAGGTGCAATTCTGACCCTACGTCTGCCTAGGCCCTTCCCTTCACAGCCCTCATCCTGAGGACTTCCCACAAAGGAGAACTTTGGGGCCCCGCTTGTCTTTCTGCTGCCTACTGATCTGTGCTGTTAAGAGAGTCTAAGTGAGCAAATTAATCAATGAGGCTTAGTTCGGTGCCAATCTGAGAAGTGGCGGCATCTGGGCAGGGTTTGGAGCCCAAGCCGGGCTTGTACAAGGTTTCTTTTTCTCAGGGAAGACCAGAGTGGGATGTTGCCTTTCCTACAGCAGCACAGCAGTTCATAAACAACCAGTGTCACAGGGTCTGGGAGGGAGGAAGGGACTAGCCAGACGGCACCGGTCTCCTCCATCTCGTGAGCTGCCCACACGTGACGGGCCCCAACCTGCTGAGCTTTTTGAAGACAGGCATCAGCCTTCTCATTGGGCCCCACCATTCTCCTTAATCCGTGGAAAAATCACGGGAAAGACTATGCCCTGTGAGGCAGGAGTAGAGGAAGCAGGCGGGGCTCAGACGCTGGTGCTATCAGTGAGTGACCTCCCAGACAGTTATGGGACAGTGGGGAAACACAAACAGACAGGAACCAGGAAAGGTGTAACACGAGCTTGTTTCCTGGTACAGGCATGGAAGGGTGTTCCTGAGTACACTAGAGAAGAGGTAAGAGTAGAAGCCTGGTCTACAACGGATGTCTCTTCTCTGCTGCACAGTTCTCTTTCTCCCTGCTCAGGCCCTAAGGCCACTTCTCCGCTGTGCGACTGGGCCAACCGGAGCTCTCAAGTTGGGCCATGGGACCGGAATCAAGGCAGCTTAGCTCTGGGGACCCCCGACAGGAGGACAGGCACCAGGTTTCCATTTATCTGGCTCTGGAGAGTGAGCGACTGAAATGTGAGCTTCCAACGCAGGAACTTCTTTCTTCTGGGCTTGGGACATAGGTACTCCAGTTCTAGGACGGGACAAGGAGGCCATCCCTCAAGTCAGAGGAATTAGAGCCATCACCACTAGACGAATAAAGTGCAGCTTACTGAGAGAGGAGTGTTGGGGGCGGGGTTCAGGAGTTAAGACTATACGGTATCGAGTCTCAGTCAGGAGGACAGGTTAGGCACAGGTATTGGGTCCGTAGTGTTAAAGGCACAGATATTAGATGTGGCATTCATAGGACTAGGGTACTTTGCGCTTCTCCCGGGAGGCTGGGTCTTGGCGAGCGACGTAGCCCGATGCTGTCGGTCAAGGGTGCTGTGGTGTCAGGGCTGCGAGCTCCACAAGTTCCTACAACAGAGATAGGTTTAAAGTGGCACAGGAGTCCCGCCAACCGCTTCTGGGTCCTAGCTTCTGGGTCCTAAGAAAGCGAAGGAGGGGCAGAGGTGTGTGTGTCAGGGGGGGGGTTGGGTTGGGTGATGTCCTCACACAAGTAGGGTCTTACATGTTGCTTTTCCTGCGACGATGCAGCAACATAAAGACGATGGAGATCAGCGCCACTATGGCCAGGCCTCCGAAGATGATACTCAGCAGTACGGTGTAGTTCCGCCCTGACAGAGACGAGAGTAGAGCTGAGAGTAGAGCGGTGACAGAGGCGAGGGAAGACACAGGTGCGCAGAGCAAGGTGGGGGTGGGGGGACCGTGGGCGGAGCGGTGGGAGGGGCGGTGGGCGGGGGCGAGGGCGGGGCGGCTCACCTGGCTGACACTCCGGGGTAGGCGAAGACCATGTGCCATCAGCGCGGCAGGTGCTACTCTCTGGCCCTGCCAAGCTGTAGCCACTGTTGCAGCCGAATCGGACGGTGGATCCTTCCAGGTACTTCAAGCCTTCCTTGTGCCCATTCACAGGCGGGGGTAGCCAGCCACAGGATACCACTGGGATACGGGCAGAGCACAGAACTGCTGGCCACTGAACGAGGCTACACCATCTGAGAGGTTTGCCCTTTAAGCCCCTTCCCAGCCCCTACCTGGCTGCAGGCTCTTCAGGCGATTCTGGTGCAGCTGGTGGGCAATCCGGGTGGCATTGCCCACACTTGGGTCCCCTGTGCTTATCACGTCAAGAACGCAGAAGTGGTCGCTCTCACAGAGTCTGGCCAAGTCTTCTGCCTGGCTGGGACTGAGTGTGGTCTCATCGGGGAAGAGTGGTTTGAAGTTGGGGTCATGCTTGGGTCCGTTCAGGAACTGGTTGACCAGAGGCCGAGAGTCATAGGTAAACAGGGAAGAGGCGTTGGAAACAGCCCCTGAGGAGACAGGTGTCAGTCTTGTGTGGGCACAGTTCCCTGCCACAGCCAAGTTTCTCTCCTTGATCCACTGTCACCCTGGGCAATCCCTTCTGTCACTCACAGCTGGCTCCAAACTGGAACAACTGCTGAGCAGTGGCATTCGGGGGCAGGACATGCCCATTGCGCAGGGTGAAGTCATCCTCAGGGTTATCGTTGAGTGTCCCCAGGAGACCGCGGGTATGGGTCAGAAATTTCTCAGGAAGCAGGATGCTCACACTCAGGAAAGGACCTTGTACGCCAACCTCGAGGCCAGCCCCCGATGACAACATGATTGATACCTTATCCTGAGAGGCCACTGACAGGAACATGCCTGACCACAAGTAGAGACGGCTTAGGGTTACTCTCTTGGGCCCTGTGTTCTGCCCCCCTCCCCCAACCCTTGACACAGCCCTGAGGTAGGGTAGAGGGTACACGTAAGAATCTAGGAGGATGCACCTGTCTGCTGACTGAGATGTACTAGCACTCCCAACTCACGTCTACAGTCTCTATGCACTCAGACTCTCCGTCTCCTCCATGCCGAGTTAATCCCTGACGAGGTTCCAGCAGCCTGGCCCTTCCTGGAGGTCTTTGTATAGGATACTCTCACCCATTCCCCCGCCAGGAGCCATTTTTTTTTTCTCAGCTCTGAAGCAACACAGCCCAGTGCCGACGGAGTTGGAAGCTGTGCTGTGGCTGCTGGCTGCCACTTTCCATCACTGTGGTCTTTGGGTTTCTGTGGGCTCTGTGGAGGACTAGCTGCTAGCTCTTGGCCTTTCAGGACTCTGTGTAGGCCTTATGGTTACAACAGGCACTCCCGAGGACATGAGACCAGACCTCAGGCTGAGCAACCACCCTCGCTGGCCTAAAACAGTCACAAACAGGGTACAGATTCCCTGACCTGGCCTCGTGGGTCTTGGCTTCTGCAAGGCCCAAGAACCTTTGCCTTTGTGTTTGAGCCAGATGCTACCGCAGCCTACGGCCAAAACTAGGGACAGTGTGAAAGCCACAGGGAACCTGCTGACCATACCTGGCTGTACCCACTTACCCTTCAGGTCCATCCAATTTTGTTCAGTGAAACTGAGGAGTTTTTGATTCAGCAATACTTCCAAGACCTGGGAGCCGTCAGCTACCCGCACCTCTATCACATCGGACTTATCTTCTTGGACAGCCACTGCGGTCAGCCCTGTGCCACGGGCCTGGGTGCCTAGGTGGTGGGTTCAGCATGGGGTTCTTTTGGCTCTTGCCTACTGCCCTGGATGACCCAACAGTTCCTCCCCCAAAGTAGAGGCCATGGGGTTCTGCCTCACCATTGGGCATTCTCCCAGGCTGGGCCCGTCCCTGCACTCTCAGATCTTTCACGGCGGCGGTCGTCTCCAATGTCTCCAACAACACATACTCGCCGTTCCCGCTGAACGAGAAGCTGGCGCCATCGAAGGTGACAAAATGGGGGTCCCCGAAGGCAGAGGCTGAGGCGAAAGCCAAGGATCATCAGGTAGATTCCTTTGGCTTGTCCCACCCAGGCATGACTCTGTGGTCAGAAACCCAGGCCGGCACCTACCCAGGCGTGGGGGTCTGTAGCTGCGGCAGTCACTGGAGGGCCGCCGCTTCATGTACCGGGGACACTCGGGAGCCCAAAGGCAGCAGTAATAGAAACTGATGACGTCATAGAGCCAGTGAGACATGCCGGGCACACGGGGAGGAGAGCGGTATGGGGGCGCGCCCCAGTCATGGCCGCGGTCAGGGGTACTGCCACTGGTGGAGTCTGAGGTCAGGAGCTGCGTCCCTGAAGCTGTGTAGCAGCATTGCTGTCCTGAGCCGTACATGGGGCTAGGGGAGAAGTAGGTCAGGGACGCTGTTGGCTGCAGCTGCCCCCAAGCCCTGCCCGTCTCTTATCCCTGGTCGGGTAGCTCACCTCGCTTGCACGGAACGCACACAATGCACAGCCCCTGGGTGGTAGGTGCACACGCTGCCATGTTCAATGTCACAACCATAGTCAGTCTGCAGAACATCCAGGGGGCTGTCACCTGGGCTCTGCACCCCCTCCCTCCCCAGGAACCAACCCCAAGGAGATCTTTCGTCCCCACCCACCCCCCTACCCCGGGGTGGCCTCTGTCTAACTCAGTCAGGCAGGCTGGCCCCCCTCCTGTCCCCCTCCTACTCTCTGGGGCCCTAATGGGTCCAGGGGCTTACGAAGAAGCGGCCAGAGTCAGCCCTGGCCTGAGCCAGTGTGCACGGGCAGTCTGGCAGTTCTGTCAGGAAGTTGGGTAGTTGGTCTTCTAACGCCTCCCAGGTCAGGCATTGTTCACGGGCCCAGGCTACAGAGTCTGCCCGGAAGTCATCACCCAGGTGCCAAGCCAGGGCATGATCATTGGTCCAGAGGGCCAGCACATCCCTGCAGCAGAAATGGTGCCAGCTAAGGGGTGGGCTGCTAAGCACCCGACCCTCACCCCGAGGGGCTGCTTCAACAAGCTCTGTAGTTTGCAGGCAGAGGGTGCATCCTCTGCCGGGGCCCTTACTGTTCTCCTGCGTAGTTCTTGCTGCCAATAATCCTCAGAGCACCCACTCTCCACCTCTGGTACTGAGGTGGTGCAGGTTTGGGGGCGAAAGTAAAGAAGCCAGTATTGGGGACATTTGTAGCCAAAGGGTACAGATAGGACCACTTTGCAGTCCAGTTCCCAGTGTAGGGCGTCCCTAGAGGAAGAGAAGACCGAGGTCAGCCCTTCAAGGACCCCCTTCCTTCCCTCAGCCTCTCACTGACAGCCTGAGGGGGAAGAACGCTATCGATGTTCCCTGTGGGCTGCCAGGTTCTGATGCTTCAGCAGGGTGCCTGGCTTGTGTGGCCCGTGGAGACACACTTGAATCACTGGTGTGACCAGTAGAGACACGCTTGAATCACTCACTGGCCCTGGTCTGTGTCCGGCTCAGAGGAGATGGGGGTTGAGGTAGCTGCTTCTGTCTTCTCTACATACCATCTACCCAAAGGTCACAGCATCCAGCACTCCCGCTGTCTGTGGGGCCCACCATGCATGCCGGAAGTCACTGCTGTTTTCGTCTAGCTGCAAAATCCACCTCCATCTACACCACCAGCCTTAAGTCCCTTCTTCCTTCCCACGCCCCTCCCTCCCTCCCCACCTAAGACACCTCTTCTCATCTCTGAGCGCCCGGACGTTCACAAACGCCTCCGTCAAGCCCCTTGGCAGGCCCCACCTGTCTCCTCATAGCCCCACAGCTCAATGGTGACGGTCTGCGTGGGCAGCGCTGAGGTATTCCAGGTGAGGCTGAGGTTTCCCCCGGTGTCTGAAGTACCATAGTATTGCCAATGGGTCTCGTTCACGAGCTGGCTCTTCTCAGACTCAGAGACTTTGTAGGGATGAGCTGCAGAGAGAGGAGCCCGTAAGGGATGAGTGAAGACTTTAATGGTGCACAAGAGACCCGGAGGGTTCTGAAGAGCCTCCAAGAGATAAACACTAACAGCAGCTAGGTGATGGTCTTCCTCACGGTCTCCTGGCAGGAAGATACCATAACCAGGAGAGATGAGGCTTGCAGAACTGAGGACCCAGGCTAGATCATGTCTCTCATCTGGCCCTTCCCCAGGCCCTTGCTAAGGGACCATCAGGGGGCTGGGTTTGGATCAGCCTTCTGAGGACCCCCATGGCTCCAACTCCTCGTGGGCTGGGGCTCTGTTCTAGATGCCAGAGAGTGGAGAGATGGGTGACAGCAACCCTTGCCCAAGGGACTGGTTCAGCCAGAGGGACAGGTAGGCAGACTGGTCTAGTATCAGTGTGCATGGATTAGTGTTGGGGAAAGTCCCGTGGCCTTGGGTTGCGGATGGGAACCAGGGCCCAGGGAGGGCGGAGTCTAAGAACTTAACAGCCTAGACTGGCTTGACAGAGCGAGGGCTCACCAGCTAGCCAAGTGCCTGCGTGGGGAAAGGAGAGGCCATTGTCCATTGAGATGGTGAAGGGAATATGGCCGCTTTCGTAGAGCAAGGGTGATATACAGTGCACTTGCTTCAAGTCGTCCACATAGCCAAGGGTCTGGATACTCTCCTTAAACCTGAGGGAGAGAGACATGGTAGAGGCAGCCTGAGCCAAAAGCTAGGGAGACCTACACTGCTCCTCAGGAAACGAGTTAGGCTAGGTGCGCCCGGATTCTCCTGCCTGCCCTCGGGCCCCAGGGCTCTACCTCCAGCTCCCACTCCATGCATGAGACTGAGCGTGTAGGAGCCCTAATGACCCAGCGGCTCAGGTGTCCCCACCTGCAAATGACACTGGTAATAGAATCAGTCCACTTTAAATGTTGCACCACGAAGTCTTTACCGCCCATCATGGAGCCCGAGGAGGGTGAAATCTCTAGACAGTAGTTCAGAAAGTCTTTACAACAGGTGCCAAGGCCCGAGCAGGTCGGATGACAGGAACAGATTTCATCCTGTACCCCACAGCGCAGGGAGCAGCTTCCCGGGGTACCTGGAAAAGAAAGCCCGGTGTCCTGGGGTCAGCTGCCCTACAAAAGGGACCCCTTTCCCCAGGAGAAGCATCCATGGCGCTGACCAGGAATTGCTCTGGCTACCAAATGACACATGGGCTGGGCTCCGTTTTAGCACAGGTAATGGAGTCCTCACAGCTACAAAAAGGGTCCTCTTGCTTTCTGAGGCCAGGGAACATAGTCACCAAGAGTCCTACTGAAAGGCCCAGGAGGGAATGGTGTCTGGGTTGAGCTTGTCCGGTCTCTTCCTGGGGGTGGGTCAAGCTGAATCCCAGAGAGCCCCACCCTCTGAGAAGGCAGCCAGGACACTCCCTTTTTAGGGGGCAGGAGGGACATTCCAGTGAGAATTCTGGTGCAGAGTAGTGCACCATACGAGCTGTGGATATCCTGCCTAGGCCCAGCTGATCAGCCCACTTCCTCTGTGGGCGGTGGAGACCTGTGGTAGGGCTGTATTTCAGCCCCAGAACTGAACGGTCGAGACCTGGGTGGGGTACAAGTCCCCAGGCCAGACCACATCTCCAACTGGTCCCTTCCTCAGATCCTTGATGCAACAGGAGACAGGCTGCGGACCAAGCCACTAGGCCACTTCACTAAGCTTCTACTCCAGGAGCAGCAATAAATATTTATCGGCTAAGGTTTAATGACTGCAAGGGGTGTGGGAAGAGGCTTCAAGATGCTGTGAGATAAAATACCAGAAGGGTGGTGGCACTTCCCTGCAAGGGATGATAGGTCGAAGCAGGGGACTATAGGCTGGTTGACTCCCAGCTCAGCTCAGGCAAAGACCATAGCTCTGAGCTCATCCTTCTTGCTAGACTTTCTTGGTTGAGCTGATAGGGACCAGCGCAGGTACAGATGAGAGGCGGAGGTCCTCTTGCACCCTTCACCGAGGTTTGGGGCACAAGCTCTTTGGTCTTCCCGGATTCCCTCCCAGGTCATTATGTGAGTGCACGATGAGTTTGATTCAGGCCTCCCATCTCTCCCAGAAGTGTCTAGATCCAGGAGCCTCCCAATTTCTTCCCAGTAACCCCCAGTACACTCACAGACAGACTACCAGATGGGCAGACGCTGAGCCCGGAGAGGTATCTGCTTAGGGCCTGGCTGATCAGGCAAATGAACAGGGGAGGGGTCAGAAGGGCAAAGTGGGGCATACCTGCTGTAAGCCCGGGGCCTGGGATTGACGAGAGCAGCATCAAAATCCAGGGCAGCACGGCCAGCTTCATGGTGTGCCCGGTGACTGCAACCAGCGGGCAGCACAGTGGCTCAGAGATTGCAGGACAGGATTTCTCCCTGCGGGCCAGGCCCCGCCTCCTGGCCCCGCCCAGCGTTCTGCGGCACCGCTCCTCCCCTCCCCTCCCCGCCCCCTCTCAAAGTCCACAGGTGCCCATAGAGCCCGGCCGAGCCTGATGTGCCTACTTAGCACATTCTTGTCCCATCATCACAGCCTTGGGACCCTGTGTGAGAACGAGGGGCTGGAGCATCCAGATGCTAAGACCTTTGGCACATGACACGCCGGATGGCAAGACAGCTCAGACCCCGGGGTCATAGTCCAGTCTTGTGTAGGAGGTTTCTGCTGGGTGGGTGACGCAGTCCTGGTCCCCTCAGGACAGACCTGGACCTCTGCTTCTCCTAGGGAGGTGTTGCTAATACATACTCAGCCTGACAGACGGAGGTGGAGCAAGAGTTAATCTGTTTGGAGTGTAAGCACACGGGCGGCGTGGACTTGAGACCGGGGCATTTCTGATTAGTAGCCAGCTTCTACCTAGACAGAGGAGCCCAGAGCTGAGGCCAGCCTAGCTCCAGTGTTGTCAGTCCGGGAGCTAACGAATCCTGATGAGGACTGGTGGAGACCAACTAGTGGTGGCTTCCAGGTGACCTTGATACCAGGGTGGCTCACGAAGGCCCCAAACCTGGGACTCCTACTCAGGGCTTGTCACCTGGGCTAGACACCAGGACAGGGAAGCTGTAGTTTTTCAGTGTAGACACACTGGCTAGCCTCACGGGGGGTTGGGGGTGTTTGAGGAGCTCGGGAGATTGGCTTGTGAACTGAAGCCATCTGATCTGTGATCCTCCCCTGGTCCTGGGTCTCAGCCAGCCCATTGTTCGATGGGCCTAGTCCCCTCTAGCTTAGTGTGACTACCAAGAACTAGTCAGGGGTGGAGGTCACCGTGTCTCCCATGAGTGTCTGAGGAAATCTGAGGAACCAAGCCACTCCCTGTCCCTATACCTGCCACCCCATAGGCATATTTGGTTACCACCTTCCAGAAGAAAGAGAACCTGCTAACCTAAGCCACAAGGGGCTCTGGATGGGTGCTTTTTGTGTACACTGAGGTTCTGTGGTGGGAGAAGCCTATGCTAACATCCCAGGCCCAGGATTGAGGGCACTCCCTAACCTGACAGGAAGGGGTAAGCAGAGGTGTATGGCTGTGACTGCTATCCTGTGTCTTGGCTGTCCAGATGGCTGGCCTGGTGAGGACTCATCGTGGGTAGCCTTGTTTCTCATCCATGGCCCTGTATTAGGTTAATACTTTCTTCTCGATTGAGGGCTGTGCCCAGCCCATGAAGGCACAAAGGGGTATGGGCTTAAGGCTTGTCTCCATTCTGGTCTAGAGTTTGCAAGGACAGACAGATGGCTGACAGTCACGGCGGGCAGGGATGGGGTGCTGGAACTTAAGTATCTCCAAGGTAAGTGGTGTGGAGCCCAGGGAAGGCTTCTTCTGTTGTGACTAGGTTTTAGTCAAGGGTTGTGGCACGTGCCTGCAACCTCACTCAGGATGCTGAGGGCGGGGCTACATAGATCTTCTCCTAGGTTTCCCCTGAGATCTCACGTTTTTGTTTTGCTGCATGTGTGCAGCACCAGCGAAAGCTCTCCTGGAGCTGGGGTTAAGAACTGCACGTGTGGGCTGCCGCGTATGTGCTGGGGATTGGATTCAGGTCCTCTGGCAGAGCATGGCGAGCTCTTCAGGGCTGCGCCATCTCTCCAGCCTCCAAAGCTTGCCTTAAAGCCAGCGGCCCGCATGTATTCTGTCCTGGACACCACACTTGGATAGCTGGTCCTGTCAGGGGGGAACTGTGATGAAGTAAAGCCTCCCTCCTGGGCTGCTCTTTCCCATGGTGCTCTTGGCTAATTCCTTGGTGTCTCAGGCTCTGCCTTCTCTGAGACTTCCCACTTAAGAGTATAGGAACTCTAGGAGGCCCAATGTCCTCTCAGACACAGGTCCATCCTTACCCAGTGGAGCCCAGGGGATTCTGAAGAATCCCCCGGGGCAGGGGCAGGGGCAGGGGCAGGGGCAGGGGCAGGGGCAGGGGCAGGGGCAGGGGCAGGGGCAGGGGCAGGGGCAGGGGCAGGGGCAGGGGCAGGGGCAGGGGCAGGGCAGGGGCCCCTTGCATCAGTGCATGTCCCCCAGGATAAACAGAGTCAGAGACCATTTTCCATCTTTATTAGAAAAAGAAGCAACAATGACAAAAAAGGGTGTGGGGAGAGCTAGGCTCCTGATGTCTCCTCGGCACTGGACTGTGGGCCTGGGCAGTACACACGGGCTTGTAGAGAAAGTCAGTATCTCATTAAAAAAAGAAGCGGCGGCAGCATCCCGGCTGTGCAGACCGCAGCAGTGCATGTGCCTAAGACAGGCCGTACCGTCCTCTGGACCAGCACACTCTGTGGACGCCTGAACCAGGGCAGGGTGCTGCAAAGAGGGGGCTGGGCAGGCTTAGGAGACCACAGGGAACCATACCTCAATAGGCTTCTGGCCTTGCCCAGGGTCTGGACCAAAGGGACCCCGGGCCCTGCCTCTGGGTGAACCCGTCATACGTCCATAAAGTCGTCGTCCTCGTCTGTCTCACTCTCCAGTGAGGACTCCTGGCTGGATGTCTCCAGAACCTCCAGGGCTGGCTGGCACAGGCTCTCCTTCCTCACATTGGCGGCAGACTGGGCAGACAGGATGGCAGACTGCACACAGAGCAGGACACGGTCAGGAGTGACTGGCCTTACTCTGAACCTCTTGACATTAACCCAAACTCTCTCCCAGGGCCCATAGTAACTTGGGCCCTTCTCCCAGTAACTCAAGCCCCTTTCCAGACCCCCATCATGAGCCCCTACACCAGGCCCCCTGCCTGGTGCCCACGGTCACCTTCAGCTTCTGCTTGGTCTCCTCTGAGATGCTGCCTTTGGGGGAGAGCAGGGTGGGGGTAGGTGGTGTGACGGTGATCTCAGGGGGGAACTTGGTGGTGGCCGAGGGGATCACCAGCTTTGGCATGTTGGGCAGGAGGCGGGACTTGGCTCTGCTGGACTCAGCTTTGCCTTGATGGCTCTCAGGTGTCTGGGTACTTCCACTGCTGGGGACCTTGGTGCTGGTGGCTGTTGAGAGACCTCAGAGCCTGAGTTTCCTTACTTAGCCTCCTTAGTCTGCCTCTCTTAGCTAAGGACTCAGTTCTTCTATAGGAAGTCAAAGGGCCCACATCACGGGTGCCTTTCTGGCCTTCTACCTGTGTAGACAGTCAGGGCCCTAGGCTCGCCTCTGGTGCAGCAGACCCTGGAATGCTAGGCTTGTACTTGCAGCTAGGAGCAGCCTCGGCTCACAGAGGCATCAGCCGACTCTAGTGGCTCTTGTGGGATTCCTCAGGGTCGCCAGCACCAAGATAACACAACTGCTCTATCCTCTGAACTATTCCATTCCACTTCCACTCCAGGATGAGTAAGGGACTGTGTCTCTTGGAGCCTGGAGGCAGTCAGGGCCATGGCAGACTGCAGATCTGGAACCTGGCAGCCTCTAGGGAGCTGCGTGAACTGGGAGCAGCCCAGCTGTCCTGGCATGGCTCCACATTCTTCTAGCCTCATCTCTTTAAAAGGAGCGGGAGCTTATCCAGAACCCTGCCTGGTTTCTGGGCTGGCGCCATGTCCTTCCATCTTGAGTGGTCTGTGGGAGACCTGGCCAAGAGGTCTGAAGGGCCTCACTGGTAGGGTGGAGAGGGAATAAGGAGGGCACGTCTGTGTTCTTGTCTCAGTGCCCACAGGGACACCTCAGTGACAGGGCCGGGGTTGTCCTTATTCTCCCATGTGCTGCTCTATATGTCCCTGTCCATCCTCTGTGGGGAAGTCCACCCGTGGCTGCCATCTGTGTACGGCCTAGTGGGAGCTGGCGCTGGGCTGCTCCTGGCTGGCCTTACCTTGGCTGAAGGTGGGCTCGGCACCTGTCTGGCAAGCAGCCTCCACTGGCCAGCAGTGCTGCTCGGCCAGGGGACCAGTGGCAGCCATTTTCATCTGGTGACTGTGCCGTGGTTCCTGGGATAGAAAGCTGGGACCCTCTGTCACTCCTGACACCTCTTCTCCATCTATAGAGACACAGGCCAATTATAGGTAACATTCCCATTCCGCGGAGCAAGTCCCCTTCCCATGTTTCTGTGCCAGGCCTTGTAGGCCCTGACTATGCCCTAGGACCTGTGACAGGGGAATGTGGTCGACAATGGGACAAGATGGTGCTCCATCTCCACAGGAGTCAGGGACCAGCAAAGCACTGGCAGGTAATTTCAAGAAATGTGTCATACCTCGGTGTGTGTGTGTGTGTGTGTGTGTGTGTGTGTGTGTGTGTGTGTGTGTGTGCATGCGTGTGTGCAGGGGCCTGACACAGTCAGGGCCACAATCGGAGCCCTCCTTGGTCTCCATGGGCTGGTGCCATGTCCTTCTGTCCTGAATGACAATCTGTGGGAAGCCCGGCTAAGAGGCCTTGAGGGGTCTGCCTGGCGGAGCGCCTGGTAGAGTAAGCCTGAGAGTAAGAAAGACTATGTCTGTTCTAAGCTGCTCGCAGGGACCCAGCTCTTGGACTTAGGTAAGATACCATGGCCGTCAGGAGAGGGCTTATGTGCAAGGGTACCCATCCTGCATCTGGGTCATAGGAATGGAGATCACGACCAGAGTAAAAGCCACCAAAGCAGGCAGAGAACACAAGGGAACCATATCTTCCTGCTGGGCACAGGCAGGGGCTTGGAACTGGTCAGGTCTGGTTGGATGGAACTGAGAGGGACAACAGCTGGGCCCGCCTTACCAGTCAGGATCTCCCCCAGCCCCCTCAGCTCGTGGTGGTCTTGCCAACTCTTTCCTGCTCATTCATGGACACAGCCTGAGCAGCTCTCACCCTTCCTCAGGGGAAAGGGAGGGCCTGGGGGCCATGGAAATGCCCCACCTAAGCCTCTGCAGAGTCAAGGTCTCCTCTTTTCTGTCTCTTTATCTAAAGAGAGCTCTTGGTATGTATCTCAGGGTAAAAATCCAAGGGCTTGTCCAGTTTCAGCCTCCTGAGGAAGGTATGTCCCACCACACCCAACTTGGAGAAGTCCATACCTCACCTGACCTGAGCCACTCCCTCTCTTGTCTTCACTGCCTGGCTGTCTGGGTCATAGACAAACACTGGCTAGCAGCATGGAGCACCTCAGGACTGTCCTGCCGCATTCCTGGCACTACCTCCCGACTGCAGGGTAGAAACCTAAGTATACGCTAACCGTGCTGCCTTCCCTGGGTCCTGACTACGGCCATACCCATCCACGGTGGGAGCACTTCACCTCATGTAGCTGGCTGGACAGGGGTTCCCTGAGCAGCAGAGGTGGGGTTAGGACATACAGGTCGGGGGACAGACGTCTGGCTTTCAGTTGGGGGCGGACACAAGCATGGCTGTGACCAGCCAGAGGCTAGCCTAGACTTGAGACCCTACTCAAAAAGCCAAAATCAAACTAACATTCCCAAGGGCGCCATCTTTCTAGATGGCACAGATCAGCAGGGCCGACTTCCCTGAGGTGGGCCGAGGTGCACTGTGGGTAGGATGGGTGCGGGCTGCCCTCAGTGTCCCCGTCCAACCCTGGAGCAGCAGCCCAGGTGGCCGAAGCCCCCTTGTTTGCCATTCAGTCTTCAACTGTAGCAGCAAACACTGCTGGGAATTTAGTTCTATGTCCGAATACCCAAAGTGGAGAAAGATATTTTAAAAAACAAAACTGGCCAGATGATGGTGGCCTTTAATCCCACCACTTGGGAGGCAGAGGCAGGCAGAAGTGAGAAGCCAGGGCTACCACTCCACTGAGAAACCTCATCTCAGAACCAAAACAACGAAAACTGGTCATGGGCTCACACAGGCCTGCTTCAGGACCACACGGAGCCCAGGCTTTCTTCCTAGACGCTACCAGGAGGAAGGGCACTACTGAGAGTCCTGCCAAGACTCCAACATAGGGGAAGACACTAAGTAGGCCACCTCTTCCCCTCACTAGGGCTGTGCTGGCCACTCAGGATGCCATTAGGAAAATGTTCCTGCTCTCTGGCACCAGGTCTGTGTGGGTTGTCCCGGGAGCCTGGGGGCTTGGCTCAGACTTCCTCTGGACTCTCAGAACCTGGACCAAGCTGTCATTATGGCCCCTCCATACTGTTTGGGGCAACTCCTTTCTACCTGCTGTGCTATTTTCTTCACATGACAGCTTCAGGAGAAAGTGACTCTCCTTCATTAAGGTGATGAGGACTGGGCACAGGCTGGGGCTACACGGGGAGACAGCAGCAGGCAGGCTAAGCCGGGGTGAGATCAGTCCTCTGGGGCAGCGTGGGTGGGGCAGCAGCTTCCCTCTGGCTCTCCCACATGCACCCTGGGAGGGTGTCGTGCAGGCACCTGTGCTCCCAGGCGGCTCAGCCTTCGCCTACCCCCATGTCCTAACTCTTTGCTATTAAAGTCCCTCACATATGCCCGTCAAGGGTTCTGTAAGCAGGCTGTACCATCAACAGGGACAGCTAACCCAGCCACACCGCTACACTAGCCTACCACAGCCGGGCCATCTCGGAACCGGTGAGGCACTTTTTCCATGAGGGTTCGACTAGTTCCAGAGATGCAGGATATGGGCCCTACAGACCAGGCTGTTCCAAACTGGTCCCAACATCACCTCGGAAAACTCTGGTGATCATGGAAAATCCCCACAAACGTGCTGATATGAGTGGAAGGCAGGCTGGTCAGGGGATGAGTGTGCCTGGGCCTCCCTGCCAGGTCCAAGTTCTTGCTAAGGGCTGTCCCTATCCATAATCATTAGAGTACTACTTGGGGATAGACACAAAGAAGTAGGTACTCTTTCCCAGAGCTAATCTCCAAAAATAGGATGTGAACTGTAGGCTTTTGCTTGCTTGGAGGCAGCCGGCCAGCCAGCTTTCAAAAGTGGTCTAGCTGCTTACCTGTTGTGCCCACTCAAATAACTGACATCAACAGAACCAAGGGAAGAGGCTCCACTATGAAAGAGAGGTTGTTACCCACTCGGGTGATCAGCTAAGGACTTTATTCAACTGCACAGGAGACCACGAACTAGGAACATCCTCATAACACTGGGCCTGGAATCCCAGTCCTCAGATTCACCAAGGTCATGGGGCACCAAGGTATGGCCTTGGGTCAGGACCCAGGGTAGGCAACTTGGTGGGTGTCATGGCACTGTGGGCATGACAAGTTGAAGGCAGAACCCGGTCAATGGATTTGTGAAGAAAATGCAGGAAGGGATGGAGGTGCAGGTTGGCTCAATCAGGTGGGAACCTCATTCCTTTCTACCCTGCAAATGGGAGGAGGTGTTGGGAACGCTGCGGGAGAACCCGGACATGCTCGCTCCATGCTGCCAGCCATTGTTAGTCTATGACCTAGACAAGCAGAGGGTAGGATAACCTGAGGCAGGGGCCTGTGACCCACACCACTAATAGCCATTAACAGGGCTCCCTGACCCCTGTGCTCTGAGCATGTCCGCTAACATGAGCCCAAGCCCTGTGGTGTGAGCAGACGTGATCAGGACAGCGGGGGTCGGGGGTGGGAGACGGGGGGTGGCACCTAGAGCTTTGTGCATGCTCACCTGAGCCCAAACTGCTTTAGCTGCCCTGTCCTGTGGCCTTCAGAGGTCCCTCACCATTCCCTGCTACAATCCTCAAGGTAACCTGAGGGGACCATCTGATAAAAAACCCCAAGCTTGTCACTGAGCTTCTGGAAGGAGCTGAGAGGGGCTCTCCCACCCCAGCCTCCAGCATGGCTAGGGGCTAGCTGTCCTACTGTGCAGATGAAATGGGAGATGACATAGTCAAGGTCCCATGACTGAAGGTGGCAGTTCCCAATGTGACTGGGAGGACAGGCAAGCCCTAATGGACAGATGGCTCCAGTTTGGGCAGGTGATCATACAACTATGGAGTATAGGACACAGACCAGGACCTGACCCAGGGTGAGAGAAGTAAGGGTGGGAAGACTGGTCTTTGCTGGAGAAGTGAGTTGGTTAGGGAACACCTTTGCTAGTTCAGTCTCTGGAGCCTGACCACGGTACCACGGCCCTAAGAGTCAACAGGGAGCAGGCCTGGGGGTGGGCAGAGCCGGGCACAGTCAACCACAAAGTCGGAGAAGTAGCTGCAGCAGTGAGGAGCACAGAGCCTCACCCACATCCTCCCCTGTGTGCTGGCCTGATGCCTTTTTCCTCCTGCCTGCCATGCCGGCCACCCTGGTGACTGGTGGCTCCTGATTTCCAGCAGGAGTGAGGGTTCCCACCTGACTGAGCTAACCTGTGCAACTCCATCCTATCCTGCATTTTCTTCACAAATCCACTGACCTGGTTCTGCCTCCAACTTGCCATGCCCACAGTAGGGACGTGTCTGGTCCTGGGCGCTCACTACCTGGGGACTCGAAGACTGCCCAGGTCAGAGCCTTCCACCACAGCCTGGCCTACACTAGCTAGCTTCCTCCCTACCACGGATAAAGCCAACCTTCCTATTTGGGGCTCTGTTGGGGCAGAAGCTAGGACAACAGCAAACCCTTCAGTGGTGGTACATGTTCCCTCTCCTCACAATTCCAAGTGCAGGCAGGACAGACACTGGGGGCAAGAACCACCAATGCTGCTAGTAACTGTGACCTGGACTAGCAGCCAATAGCCCTAGAGTTACTCTGGGGCTGCTGGAGGACACCCCACATGCTTCTTTGCCAATTCTGCAGGGGAAGGATTTGTGGTAGAGGGGACTTGGCTCTGGGGAATCTGAGAGTCAAGATCCCAGGTTTCCAGGTAGAGGGAGATGGTACTTACCAGGACTCAGAGGGGCCCTGCTGGGGATGGCCTCTGGCCTGTGTGGCCGGGGAATTCCAGGGTCTGAGGACAGGTCTGGGGTAGAGGCTGATGCTGAGGGAGGGCAGGTGATGACAGCAGCCAACCCAGGCTTGAGGTGGGAGTCACTGGGCCGCTGGAGAGCATCAGGTGCTGTGGTGTCAGGTACTGTGGGGGCCACTGTTGCAGGGAAGAAATTCTCTCGGCTGTCCTTGGGGTGCTTGGGGGTAGTGGGTGCATCTCCTGAGGCCTGTGAAGACAAAGGCAAAGTGAGGAAGGTTAATGAGGTACTGCACTGCCCCATGCCAGTCCAGTTCAGCCCTGTAGGACACTTCATCTGGACTCTGGCCGCCGACATCTTGTCTTACATCATTCCGAGCTCTCGGGCACAGCCAACAAGAAGCACATACATTTTACCCGAACACAACTGACACACAGCCGAGAGTCCAGCTCCTCCCTCTCTTGGAGACATCTACCCATACTAGCAGGGCCTCAACGAAGACCTCTGGCTTGTCTCCCTGTCCCCTCCCCAGTGCCAGCCTGGGAGGAACCTATTCACTTATGTCTCTATATATGATGTAGGGCCCAACCTTGGGGCTGTAGGAATGGTGAACCTGGGACAGGGACTTTCTATCCCCAAACCTGAGACTTTCAGTGGGGAAGAACACGAAACCCACCTCGATACTTGAGGGAGCCTAAAGGTAGCTTGTCCTAGAAGAGGTGAAGCACGTGGGACGATGCAGTAAGTAGCTGTCTAAGATGCCCCAAGGGAGGAACAGTGGAGCTGTATGTGGTGGTGAGAGGACCCAGGGTAAGGAACCCCAGGGGCACACCATCCCAGTGCGGCCTGGGGAGGGAGTGGCAGGCTGAGGACCACTTGGCTGGCTCTCCTCTACTCTGGCTTTGTATCCCAGGTGACCAGGGACCAGGCCCGACACTGCCTAGCACCAGGCAGCCTGAAATGTAGGGATCCTAGTCTAGCTTTGTCTCCTCCATTTCCTTGCCAGGTTCTTTAAAGAGCCACTGGCAGCAGCCTCTCCCACACACTCCAGTGTACTGACATGTACAGGTCTTGGCTGTAAGCAGTTCTCTTGAGACTCTCTCCTGTCCTCAATTCCTTGCTAACACAGCACCAGTAAAGGCATGGTGCTTGCTACTTCCTGTATGGGTTTGTCACTTAAGTCCCTTCAAAGTCAGATGTAAGCTGTACCCAGAGGTACACACTTATAATCCCAGCATTCAGGAAGCTGAGGCAGGAGGCTTGCCATAAGTTACAGGCTAGCCTGAACTACATAGTAGTAGTCTGTCTAGCTATATACAAGAAGTCTGGGGCAATAACCAAGTGATGATGTCTGCTGGCTCCTTGGTCCATCCTACCAAGGACTCTGATCCTCCTATAGGAGGCTGACGACAGCCCACATGCTCAAAGGTGAATCCCTGGACTTCCTTTGATCTAGAGTCTAGGCAGTGTTGATGACCTCATGCTCTATTCCACCAAGAGGAAGCCTGTCTGGACCCCTAAGACAGACACCTGCCAGCTGCTGGTGCTCCTAGGACAAGTACCCCAAAACACTTGGGCTACCCCTAGCACGAGAAGCCAGACCAGCAATGACATGGACGACGACTCATGACCACTAACAAAAAGGCTGTCTTGCCTTTTTTGAGCTAAGACTAAGGCACCCTCTGGCCTGCAGGCTCTCCAGGCTCTGGGAGAGTATGGCTTTTCATCCTGCTGGGCCCACCTCCCTCTGCCCAACTCTTGGCATGATAAAACATAGGAAACCCCTTCCTCCCGTGGTTTTTTTTTTATTTTGAGAAGACCTCTCTATGTAGACCAGGCTGGCCTCAAACTAACAGAGATCCACTTGCCTTTGCCTTCTGAGTACCAGGCGTAAAGGAGGTGTGCACCGCCTCATCTGATCATCAGCTCTACCTTATGGGGGCTTCTCTTAGCCTACCCCAGCAAGGCCTGGCTCTCACAGCTACCCAACATGGCAGCCTTTCCCACCATCTTGGAATTCTGACATCTTCACCTATCAGCACCTGGATACCCTGGCTTGGAATGAGCCCTGGTCCCCATCATATTCAGTGACCCCATGTCACTGCCTGCCTCCACCCCATGTTCCTGGCTGTTTGATACTAGTTAGATCAGTTCTGGTATCACTTCTCTACGAGCCACGAAGGTGAGGCCCCTTCCTAGCTGAAACCAGATGACTAGATGCTGTCCTTCCTACCTATGAAGGTCCCACATGTATGTCTTGAGTCCTGTCAGGGTACTGACCCGTTTTCCAGAAGCCTAGATACTTCCCGCTCCTCCGCCCTGGGCCCACGATGACCACAGCCACCGGCTTCAGGGCGGACTTGCTTCTGGGACAGCAACCCAAGCCTTGGTGTGGGACAGGATCAGCATGAGCAGCTGGCGGACACTGGGGAGCCGCTGGGGTGTGTGGGTGTGCAGGACAGCTTACCTGTCTCTGGGCAGCAGCCCCGAGGTGGACCTGACAGAACTTCACAGCCTGCTCCAGTGCAGTCTCCTCGTCCACCTGAACAGAGAGATGGCCAAATTAGGGAACCTGGGCCACAGCACCTGACCTGCTCTGCATTACCAGCCTAAGAAGGTCACTCCTATGTGGACTGTCCTCAGTGAGGACCACACCTAGCACCCGAGACTGTCATCCAGGTGGGGATGCAGGCCAAAGGTCCAGGTACCAACTGCTTGTGTCAGGACTGGTCCCAGTCAACCCTCAGGCTACTTCAAGTTATTTTTTTCCATGGTCAGTTATTTATGTCCTTAAGGGCTGAGAACAGACAGAGGCCTCGGGCTCCAGTGAAACTTTCCAATTCATCTGAGAGCTGGGCTTGGTGGTCCATGCTTTTAATGTCGGCACTAGGGAGTCAGAGGCAGATTAAGTGTCTCGGGCCAGCCTGAGCCGCACGGCAAGACCCTATCGGCTCAGCTGCTTCAGTGGCTGTCACAGGCTGGGTTCTGATCTATCTTTTGGGGGAGTTGTTGATAACAGGGAGAGGTGCCTTCTGAAACGCCAGGTAGGATGGCACACTAAGTGTTCAGCACGGACTGAGAGCTAACACATGTGGCAGTCACAGGGTAATCCTGAACGAGCAGGTGTGACTTAAAGGAGAGATGGGAACAGGCAACGTAGGAAACGACAAGAAAAGCAGCAGCGCCACACTGTTCTGGGAAGTCAGAGGAGTCATAATGCTAATCTCAGAGGTGCTCGGAAGAACTGACCACTCCGGACAGTCACTCCATCTGTACTGCTCACAGGTTCTGCAGATTCTTCCTATGGAGAAAAGTGCATCTGTCTGTGGGGTGGGGATCAAACTTTCGGGCTGCCATGATCGGACTCCTGGCTCTGCTCCTTAGGCTGGGTACCACAGCCCCCCCACTTCAGGAAGCAGCGCTCACAGTGCGCAGACGAGGGCTTCCACACTCCTGTGCTGGACCCTAGTTTCATCTTTCTTAGAGGATAAATTCACTGTACACCTCATTGTTTTCTGTGTCTAAACTTATTGCCTGTTCCTCAGAGAAAATCTCAAAAATAAAAAACACAACCCCAACCTTCCCTCCAAAAGAGCAGAAAACCACCCCCCAAAGTGCCAGTGTTAAAACAGTGGGCACAACCCTAGTGCCCACACCTCAGGGTGGGGCTGCAGCCCAGGATCCGTGCGCGAGCCGCCCACCTGCTTGATGAGCATGTAAGTCTCCGACATGATCTTCTCAATGCGGCTCAGGTCATAGGCCATGGCCTTCTGGCCCTGCTGCCACACACGGTAGGCGTCCAGAAGGAGCGTCTTGCCAGACTCTGTGTCCTCCAGGAGTTTCCTCTTTCGATTAGGCCTTGGCGGTGCCTCCTCGGGGTGCCCCGCTGCCCTGGCCCCCATGGTAGTGGGAGCAGCAGCTGTGGTGGGGGTTACTGGGGATGGTACAAGTGGGGCAGGCTGCTGCCGGGTGCTGATGCTTAGCTCCTCCAGGGAAAGCTCAGCAGAGCGGCTCTCGGGACCCCGGTCCCTTGGGGGGCGGCCGCCTGGCAACAGACGTGGCGTCGGTTCCAAGTCTGGGTGGCGAGCAGCAGTCTCGCCGGTGTCCATGGGTTCTGTGGGCCCCACCGGGGGACGCTCTTTGTCCTTTGGCTCCCCACCCTGCTCTGTGTTGTCCCTTGTGTCTGTGGCCACTGGCAATTGGTGGAGAGGGCCCACTTTGCCCCCTGGCTCAGGCCCTGGTCCTGAGCCATCAGCCAGAGGTAGCTTCTTGGGGTGTGGGAGGCTTTCCTGGCCATCCTCGGGACTGGCTTTGTGTGAGACATCGGTGGTCATCCTGGCTCCAGAGAGGCCACAGGCCTTGGATCCTGGGTGCTCTAACCCCTACAAGGGAAGCAGACAAGTTACTGTGCTCTGCCTGTGTCAGAGCCTCGGTGGGTCCCTCTACCCAATGCCACTCTAGCCGTGCCGCGTGCCAGCCGACAAGCAGGGCTACCGTCACGTTCCTCTGGCAGCTCCGCTCCCTCACACACGAGCAGGTGTGGGGCAGGCTGGGCAATGCAACTCATGCACACTGCTTCTGGGATGGCACAGCCTGGCTTTCCAGGAGCGTTGTGATGTGAGCCTTCTGGGGAGCTGATGTGGAGAGGACTTGTGCAGGCCATTACTTGTGGCTGCCGCAGAGACCTGGGACCCTGGCCCTTGTGCACGAGGCCTGGGGTGAGGGCTGTGACAGGCTGACGTACCTCTGCAAGCTCACTCAGTGTGTCCTCCAGCACCTTCACAGTGAGGATGAAGGCGCGCTGTGCCAGCACCTGGCGGTCAGCATCTCGCAGATATTTCCTGCGGTCATACGGAGACAGAAATGGTGGGGCAGTGTCAGAGGCCATACTGTGCAGCCGAGTGAGGAGTCAGCACCTTACTTCCACCCAAAGCCCCGTGACTATGTGCCCACCTAGTTAGGTCTGTCCCCCTAAAGTGCTTTCTGGATCACACACTTCATATTTAGTGAGTCTCTGACTGTGGTCCCAGTGGCTGCCCTGAGCCCTCTGAAGTACAGGTCAGACAGAGGTCAGGGCTATGGTGGGCTAAGTGATGGCTCAGGGGAGGCTTGGGGGCTAAGTTCCTCTCCCTCAGGCTGGGATGCTTACGCTTCACAGCCAGGCCAGGCTAGCCCTGTGTCAGCTGCATCTCCAGGTATAGCATCCCCAACCTCTACACTTGACAGCTGTAGCAGACACTCTGCAGTGTCCCAGCCTTCTGGCCAAGAAACTATGCTGCCTGTAGAGGCCCACGGCCTCTGCTGCCTGCCTCCTGCTTCCCTGGGGCCAGGGCTACTTTCAGACTTTCAGGATGTCTACTCCCTACACCCACGCTAGTTAGTGCCTCTGAGCGTCCAGGCTGGGCAGGAGGGATGGCGGGTTTGTGTTCCAGATGCCAGGATAAGAGATGCCCCTCAGGAGAGACAGAAGGCTGGGGCTTCCGGACCGACAGACCTCCGAGCCAGGGGCGAGCAATGGGGACAGGCCTGGCTGTGTGTGTGGCTCACTCACTTGCCCTGGTCTGGTGTCCGCTGCAGCATGGAGGACACCTTCAACAGGGTGCTGTGGTCCCGGAGCTGGGCTAGAACCTTGAGTAGCAGCACGATGGAGCGGTTCATGTGCCAGGCGAAGCTGCCGGGCCGGTCAATCTCATCCACGGGGATCCGCCAGATGCCCTGTGGGATGGTGGGCAAGGACAGGCTAAGGGAGGTGACCGCCTCTGGAGCCTTAGGGCACCCTGCCTCAAGTCCCCTCAAGCCTGCCACTGTGCACAGGGCCTAGCCAGGGCTTCTCAGCCTCTTCGTGTCAGCTGGAGGAGGACGGGAGTGCAGCAACCTCTGCTGTTCCCTTTTCATCCATGGCAGAGGACAGGCCATGTAAGGTTCTAACCATTTTCCACAGTCACACCAGCCCCTTCTTTTCATGTGGATGTATCCTTTCCTGGACCTGTTTCCTATGGTGGCTTTCACACAGTGGGCACGCTCTCTGCACAACCACTGTGCAGAGATGCAGGAACGACTCCCAGGGGAGACAATAAGGAACCAGAACTGGCCACTCTAGCAGCTGCTGCTGGAGGACCAGCCCCTGCAGACCCACTTCCCTCAACTCCTGCCCCAGCTGATCCAGGAAATCGACTGCAGCCCCCAGGATACCCAGGCCCCCAACACCTGTTATATCAGTTTGCTTTGGTAGTCTCTCCTCCCCTCTCCCTTCGTCCGTATCTAACCACAAGGCATTGCCCCTTACCCTGCCCCCACCCCCCACCCGTGCCCTGGTAGGACCCTGTGTCAAGCCTGGCGTCTGACGCCCACTGGCATGTTGAGGTTTGGTCCTTTGCTATGCTAAATACTGGTTGCTCCCAGACAGCACACACAGACCCAGGTGACCCTGCTCCCCAAGTTATCCCTGATTGGCGAATAAAGATGCAGACAGCCAAGCTGGGCAGAAGAGACATAGGTGGGGTTTAGGGTTCCCGGGCTTGGGGGTCATCGAGGTGGGAAAAAGGGAGAAGAGAGAAGCCTCCATTGGGTAAGATTCTTAAAATAATGGCCACATGGGCTGACTATGGGGTTAAGAGCAATCCAGACAAAACACGGCAAATCATCTAATGGGATTACTGGCTGGGAAATGGACACAACAGCAGAGAGGATAGACAGACACCTGCCCAGCTCTCGTGCTGATTAAGGCTTATTATGAAGGTTATGTGTATTAAAGACGGAGCAGAAACCCTGGATTGGGATTAAATATTTTCAACAACATTGGGGCCCATCAGGGGTAACAAGGATGCTAGAGGGAAGGAGTGATGTGTGAACACTCAGGAGACTTGTCTGACACAGGACCTTGGTGGCCTGGAAGAAGCTGGCACATTAACAGTGGGGCCCCTGTAGTCAACCCCTGAGAAGCTCCAGCTAGCACAGGCCGGATCTTGACAGGCGGGGTTTCTGGGTGTCGAGTGCCAGTCACAGGGATTACAGGAGCATCCACGGGGGCCCTCTCTTCATGGCTCCTTGCTGTCTATTAGTGGTCTATGTACAGCGGTATAAACCCATGCTCTATAAACCCATGTTCTAGAAGGTCAGAGGGAAGGGGCAGGAGGCAGGGCATCTTTAACCTTGAGCTGATAAGGGAGGCCTTGAGAAGCTTAACACCCTTAGGCCTTGGCCCCATAGCCTCCACCCTGGCCTTCAGGGAGGGTCCACCTAACAGGCTAGAGGGTGAGAACACCCATACCCAGGAGAACAAACACGATTATATATAATATATATATTCCTCACATGTATGTCTGTAACAGCTTTATAAAAAGCCACTGCGTGTGTGTGTGTGTGTGTGTGTGTGTGTGTGTGTGTGTGTGTGTGTGTGTGTGTGTGTGTGTGTGTGTGTGTAGGACCCCAGGCTACCTCTCTGCTCCTAGGACTAAGGATAGCCTAACATAGACTACAGTGGCCATGAACATATTCATGGCCCAGCACTGAGGCTAGGGAAGGGTTCTGTTTCTTGAGGAGGCATCGTCCAGACATCATACATGGAGTTCTCCCACAACTGTGAGGAAAAGACCCCTGTGGGTCTTCGGAGGGAAGCCTCCACACCTGTCCCAACCCCCACAGCTGGCTGCAGCCGCTCTTCCGTGTGGACGGTAGAGATGCCTTGGCTCACCCGAGACCTGGGCGTGCCCAGATGCTCTCCTTGATCTCCAGACTGTACCCCTCCACCCTGGGGAGGCCTAGAATCAACCTAGCTTCAGAGATGTCTCCCCACTTTGTGTGCAAAGCCCTGGATGACCCAGGTTAGTCAGAGGATACTTTTCTCCAGACCTGAGAATGGTACAAGGGCTGCCCAGCTTCTCAGACGTGAATTCAGAGTCAGGAGTGGTGGCTCACACCCTCAGTCCCAGTGCTCAGGAGGCAAAGGCAGGCAGAGCTTTGTGAGTCGGAGGCCAGCCTGGTCAGCAGAGCAATCAGAGCTACACAGAGAAATCGTCTCAGAAAACCAACTCCTTCAGCCCCACCATTTACATTTGCTCTTCTGAACTGCACTGAGTGGTGCTATGATTAGAATGGGGAGGACTCTCCTCTAGGAGCAGACAGAGGCACTGAGGAAGGGACACTGCTCCCCAGTGTTCAGTACAGCCTCTAAGCCAGTTAGTAGTCCTGGAGTGCAGACACAGGCAGGCTGAGGAAGAACAGAGAAAGGGTCCTCAGCTAAAGGTAGTTGGGTTCCAATGCCCATCTACTCTGGATGCTAGCATGCCAGCTCTCATATCAGTTAGACAAACTGGAGCTAACCAACACTGGTGATGGCTAGTGTCAACTCTGGTTACAATCCGTAGAACGCTATTTTCTACATGGCACAGGGCTGCCCGCCAGGAACTGAGTCAACATCAACTGGCACCAGGGCCTTGGGTGTGCTACACAAGGGTTGTTAAACCACTGAGGTATATGCCTAGCCCTTGTATGAGACAGGTGACCACACACACGCACACACACACACACACACACACACACACACACACACGGGTTTTGAACTCTTGATCAACCTGGATTAATTATTTAGGTGTGTACCAAGCCAGGCACTGTTGGTGTGTTTTAAATTTCTACCTTACCTGACTGCTCTCTAACTTCTGGAGTCCTTTGGATTCTATGCACGTGGGCCTGTTTGTCCTTTCGCATCCTCTGCCCAGCCAAGTTTCTCAGTGTTTTCCAGGCCCAAGTGTGACATATGGTCCCTCTCCTCTGAGGCTCCCTGGCTTGCCGCTCTGTGACACGATGGAGACAACTTGAGGCCAGCCTTACAGACGATGGCTTTGGAGCTGGCAGGGGTCCTGGCCAGGGTCGGTCTGCTTTAGCTCTAGCTCTGAGGGGCCTGACACAAACTTGGCAGAGTAGGTGGGGCATCCATCTTGAAAGCTTTCCGCCTCCCATTTTACTGGGTACAGGTTCTTTGTGCCAAGGAATCCTAACTGCCCTGCCACCTGAAATCTCCATGTTCAACTGTGTGGGGCAGGTAAGAGACAACTGCGTTCACAGCAAACGAAGCTCTTCCAAGCTCCAAGCATGCATGATGCCCCACGGGAGCTGGGAGCTTTCTGAGGTAAACAGACTCTGCCTAAAAAGTCACCAGTGCCAGGGCAATGTGGTGATTCTGACCAGTTGCACAGCCCACCCAGCCACGAGAAGGCTGTCACACCATGAAAAACTGAGCTGAGGAGGTGCTCCCTGCAATAACTGGTGTCTGGCCACATGTAGGGTGGGTTGGGGAGGTAGAAAGTACTTGGCGGATGTTAAGGCACAGGAGGCCAGGGCTCCCGTGAAGGCTCACACTCCCTAAGCTAAGAATTGATGGTATGTAGCATGCAGTCACCTCCCCAGGCAAGGGGAGGAGGAGGAGGAGGAGGAGGAGGAGGAAGAGAGGAGGAGAAGGAGGCAGCCCCTCTGGGGGCTATCAAAGGCCCGGCAGGCAGGTAAGGCACATGACTGCAATGGAATCACCTTTAGTACCAGGGGAAGGAGAAAACAACACAGGCCATAAGTTCTTAAACACACCTACTTCCCTACAGGAAAGCTCTGTTAGCAGAGGTCTCTGTCCTCAGCATCTGGGTCTCATTCCCCTGCACAGTGCATCTCACCCCCTTTTATAACAGTACTCATTTCACAACGAATGAGGCAGGGTCCAGGGAAAGCAGAAGGAAGTGCGGGCACCCTGACAAGTATTCCGATGAGCCCTTAGGGCCCTGCTCCAGCTTCGTCCGGCCTTCTCCGGAGACAGCCGTGCTGCCCCACACACTTGCTGGGCAAGTTCCGCTTCCTTTACCCCTCATGCGCATTCCCATGTCCCACAGGACTCTTGAACTTACTGGGTACCATCTCCTCTCTGTTTCCTGAACAGAGTCCTTCCCTTCCAAGGGCATGCAGCTAGCAGGTAAACTCCTAGCAGGGGCCCTTGGGAATAGTGCTTTGCCCTCTCAGCACGGGGCTGTATGCAGATGGAGAGAAACCTGGGTAGGAGGCAGGGTAGGGGTGTCCTGTGGCCACCAAGCTGGCCTTTGGAGATAGCTGTACTGAGAAAGGGCAGTCACGAGCCAGCAGGGCAGAAAACAAGCCAAGTGTGCCTTCTGCCTGAGCTGAGCAGAATCTGGCTTCCGTGTTTACAGCTCCAGGATGCACTGGGCACAGTCCTCTCCAAAGGAGGCAAACTAGAACTCATCCTTCTGACTGCCCCCACCAAGCCCACCTCCAGAGGAGGAGTCAGGCGCTTTCTCAGGATGAACCAGGTAGACATCTGCTCTGTTCTGTCTCCTTCACCACAGCCCGCAGGGGAGAAGGTGTGGGCTAGGCAGAGGCTGCACAGCGCCCGACCCCAAACCCAGACGAGAAAGGCATGGACCTCCGGCAGGTGACAGGGAGAAGCCAGAGTGTGGAGTGAGCTAGGGCTAGCATGGAAGACAAGAGCGGCAGGCTCCTTTATGAAGGGAGGCAGACGGGGTGAGCCTGCAGAGTGCATGTCCTGGGCTGAGGGACAGCGGGAGCAGAAGCACACGTCTGAGAGCTGGCAGCCGTGTGGGAGTCAGAGCATCAGGAGCTACAGGAGTTCCCTGAGAACTGTGCTTTCACCTCCCGGCAGGCATACACACCCTTGAATCAGCCTCACGGTTCCTGGGTTGTGGCACTCTGGTGGTCAGTGTGGCTGGGGATAGTGCATGGTCAGAGGACTGTGCTGTAGGCATTCGGGCCTTCCCAGCAGCCTCAGCGTACTTCCAAATACCACACTGTACTCAGGTTTCTCCTACACGCCAAGCACTTCACGGCCAGCCTCTCAGCCCATCTCTGCTCCTCAGAGTGGTTCTGGGCTCCTTAAGGACAGATGAAGTCACTGAAACACACACTAACAACTGAATGATTTATGGGGTCCCAGACTGTGGGCTGAAGGTTGGACACAAGTCCCAACCGTCCCCACAGCCGCTGCGTCCTCTGACTGCTATGGGGCAGCAGGGACGGATTCTTTCAGGAGCAACACCTCACAGGAGCATGGGTCTGGGTACATGGGACTGGGGCATGGTCGCTGCTCTGAGGGTTCCCGAAGCCTTTCTCGGGAGTAGAGAGCGCGTACGTGAGTGGAGGTAGTGTGTAAGCCTGTGGTAGCACTCATAGATGCTCATCTACTCACGATGGACTGGAGAGCAGTGTGGGAGGGGAGGCTTTGCCTTCCACTCATGGCCATCTTGGCGTGTGGAACACCACAGAGGGAGCACGCAGCAGTGGCTCCTGTAGGCATGGAGCACTGCCTGGGTAAGGCTATGCCTGTGCTCCCACCTCCGAACGTCCCCACCATTCTGTGGTTAGGGGGAGCGGTTCCTGTGGAGACCCAGACTCCTCTTTTCCCTTCTTCTCATAGCCTGTATATACTGGCTGTGGGCCTCAGTGTACATGGAGGAGCTCATCCACGTGTACTTCTGGACCTCAATACCTGACCTGATGTCTGTGGAACAGGCTCTTTACTCAGCCCAGAGCCAACTGCCTGTGGCTATTCTGAGACTTCTATCTTTCTGTCACAGATCCTCCTAGAACCCCTTCCCTCTCTAAGGCACGGACAGAGGGCCTAGGAGGCCTGGAAAAGCCAGAAAGGAAAGAAGCTGGGGGAAGGAACTGGCTGAGACAAGAGCTATGAGTGGTGGTGGTGGGGTGCTCAGTTTCATTCTGTTGCTACACTGGCAGAGATACCCCAAGATACCCAGTTCTTTTTTCCCAGAGTGCAACCGAGTGTAGATGACCCGCTCAGGATGTCCAGTGAGAGTGGACTAGGAAGCAGGGGCTAGCCTCCTCCCCTGAGAGCCTCTCCTCATGGCCTCACCTCTAACACTCCCGAAGGACGGAGCTGGCAGGGTTCTGAACCACATGCTTCCTATTCAGCTGAGAACCGGCACAGTCCTGGCACACAGCACGCATGGCCTGCATGACTGGTGTCCCTCCACTAGCAGCACAGGCGTCTCCCAGAGTTAAAGTGCTGCAGGCCTACTGCGGGAGGCGGCCTTCAGCCTCAGTCCTGCAGGCCTACTGCGGGAGGCGGCCTTCAGCCTCGGTCCTGCAGGCCTACTGCGGGAGGCGGCCGTCAGCCTCGGTCCTGCAGGCCTACTGCGGGAGGCGGCCGTCAGCCTTGGTCCTGCCAGGCTCAGTTGCCCTCTGAAGCTGCTCCACACACAGGTCTGAGACGCGACACTTGCTCTGATTTGCCATTCTCAGGCTCACACCCAGGAGGGCACCAGGCCAGGCAGGAGGGCAGAGGAGCGAAGATCTCATCTGGGGCACCGAGAAAGGTTGTAAGGGAGCCACCTGGGTACCACACAAAGGTACTGATAAGGAAAAAGCAATTGAGGAGACAGCAGTGTAGACAGCACTTGAGGAGACCAGGGACACTCGGCCTGAGGGAGCAGCTGGGCTACTAGGCAGATGGTAGGGAAATTTCCCCTCTCCACCTTCCCAGGCTCCCCAGTCAAGGGGTCTGAGTTTGCCTGGGGCCTTCAGGGGCTCTATCTGGCCAGCCGAGGCACTAAGACTGCCTCTAGCTCCTGACCTCAGACAAGGGCTGCAGCCTTGGACACAACCGTTGTCCTGGCACTGCCCCGACACTGAGCTGTCATAGGTGGGAGGGCGAAGGGGCAGGCAGGGCGCCGCTTCTGAGGAGCCTCTGATCTGTGAGGTAAAGTCTAGCAGGTGGAGGCTCCTAAAGCCCACAAAGAAGAGAGAGCCTAGAAAACAAGGGCAGTATCCATCGATCATGGGCCCTACCTGCAAGCTCAACAGATGATGAATGTTCTGCCTCAGAAGTCAACAACGCTGACTCCAACCCTCTTAAAGAAGGGATGTGGGGTAGCATCCCAGCCATCCAGGTACAAGTGTAAAAGGAGGCCGGTGTGTGAAATAAGAGGCCAGAGACTTTGAGGCCATGGTACCTTGGCAAAGCCAGAGGAGGCCGTGCCTCTGCTGAGAAGCCAGAAATGAGAGAGAGGGAGCCGCGGAGGGAGGCGGGGCAGCTTATTTGGAGCCAGCTCTACAACCTGGGGTGTCCTGAGCCCAAAGAAGCCTTTCCCATGTCATCAAGAACATCTCCTTGACAACAGCCACAGAATCCTTTACCCCACAGTACATGGGCTACAGGTTGACATCTGAGCTAAAGTTTTCAGGGTCATTATTTAGAATGTTGGATTGGAAAAAGTAACAGGCGGGAGGAGAAAGCAGGTGGATCCTGGGGTGGGGCCTGGGGCCTCCTCAGCTAAGGGATGGCCATGAAACAGTGGGTGAGCAAGGCTTTCTAGAATAGCATGCTTTTAGCCCTGTTCACTGAAAACCGTACTATCAGTCAGAGAGAGAGAGAGAGAGAGAGAGAGAGAGAGAGAGAGAGCACGCACTCGACTATCCCTCTCCTCGTGGCCCTTCTGGGTATGAGCACAATGTGAACAGGGGAGAGTAAGACTCTGATCACACAGGCAGAAGACACACGGTGTAGGAACAGGCTGCTGCTAAGAGTGAGCTGCTAATAGGGCCTCAGCAGGGTAGAGCTCAGCAACTCCCCTCCTTCTACCCCAGAAAAGCACAAAACCTGTACAGACTCCAACCCAGAAGCAAAATTCACAACAAACTCACTCCAAGCAGGGGGGGTGGTCCATGCAAGGGACAAGCACAGTGGGAGTGGGGGTGTCACAGCATCCTCCAGTCTTGGGGTGACACCTATCGCCCACTAACACACAAAGCACTCACACAAGACTACCTGGAGATGCTCCCAATGTCACTCAGTTCCTGGGGCTGACTACATCTCTCAGGGCAAACAAATTGTAGGTGGCTGCCTAGCTTCTCCCACATCAGATTTCACGCTCTTGTTCTGAAGAGACTAGCTCCTTTGTGAGCCTGCAAGCAGCAGGAAGCTGAGGCTACAGCCCAAGTCTTCACCAGCTCTGTACCTATTCCACCCCGCCTGACCCCAGGCCGAGAGCATCAAGGATGCTGCCAGTCAGCTGGGTAGCGCCCATGGCCTCATGTACAACAGCTCCCTCTGGCACCTCCTCCTGCTCAGGAGATTTGGTGCTGGAATCCAGGACTGCTTTCTAGGTAGGTAGCTACTCCTCCTTTTGATGCCCCGAGGAGAGTGGGGCCTGCATGCAGCACTTCTGCTCCATGCTAAAGATGGAGGGGAGCTGGGAGCCCTTCCCTCTCCTGCAAGCCCCAAACCACCATACACCGAAGTTTCTTCGGTGAGCACCTCAGAACCATATGGAAGGCAATCTGTGGTCTCAGGACAGTGCAGCGGCTATCAGGAACACCCCCCGGTTCTCCCTCACAAGGTCCTGGCTGTCCAAGCAGGGCTACTGAGGGCAAGGGATTCCCCCTGCCATTACAGGTAATGAGTCCTCAGCAGACTCAGGCAGGGGCTGGGGAAGCCTGCAATTTGCCTGCAGCTGGCGTCTGCTGTTTCCAGTCTTTTCTGCCAAATGAGACATATCATGCACTAGGTCCCCTCCCCTCCCCCCTCCTGGGAAAAGCAGAACCGACAAACAACTGAGCTTGGGGGAGCCTGGCAGCCAGCCCTGCCCCCATGTGCGTGCGGAACTAGCAGTGCCCCACGCCCAGCCCATACGACCCTTACCCCAACCCTACCCCTCCTCCTACTCTTGAGTGCCCAGTGGCTAGGACCCCGGGCCCCATGTTCCAAGCCGGACCGCACTTGCAAAGCGCTGGCACCATCTTCCCGCCCCCGCACAACAGCTATTTTTAGCTAGGGAAGCACCGCGCCCGGGCGCCGCTGCCCATCCCGCCCGGCAGCCCGCTCACCATCCCCGAGAGCGAGAGCGGCACCGCGCAGCTTTTCGTCAGCGCCTTCTGCCGCGAAGTTGTTGCAGCTTTCGTTTTCGCAGGCGCACACCCACGCCTGGGCTCCGGCCCGGGGCTTGGTCGGGCTGGGCTGTCCTGGGTTTGCTGGGCGGGCGCAGTACAGACTTCACCAGCGCCAGCCGCCCCCGCGTGCCACTACCTAGGCCGGTCTGGCCTCCCACCTGAGGTTCGGTAGAACGCCAGCCCAGTCCCGGCACGGGGGGCACCGCACCCACCGTCGGCGACTTCCTCTGTAGAGGCGCTGGGGAAACTGCGGCCCTCGGGCTTCCTGCTGCGCCCGGGGCGGGGGCAGCTGCCCGAGCCCACCCGGGGGGAACTTAGTGCAGAAAAGCAGAGAGCCATGCAGGCAGAGGTGAGGTGGTCGTGCAGCCCTGGTCCCAATCCCTACCCTCGGCCGCGGGCAAGTTCCTACCCGCCGGCTCCCCGGTGGCATCTGTGCAGGAGAGCTAGTGCGGGCGCCAGGCCATGGCCGCGGAGGCTTGCTCCTCACTCGCGGCGGGCCGGGGCGGGGCAGGCAAGAGCCGGACGGTCCCCCGGCAGTCGCTTGGCAGCATAACTGACTTTTGCCGGCCAATCCTGGCGGGGTCCTCGGCCTAGCCACCAGGGGTTCAGTGACGCCAGGCTGCCCACCCGCTAAGGGGTATCTAGTACACAGCCCTTGCTTGGCACAGGAAACTGTGGGACGGGGAGGTGAGTTTGGGAGGCAGGATGGCAGTGGCCAACGGCAGCATGCGTGGGCAATCTTCCATCTGCAGCGGGTCTCCAATGTGAACAACACCCTTCCCCCCTTTGTGCCACACAGTGCCTTGTGGAGGGAAGAATCATGAGGTGTAGGAGGGCCACACTAGAGCTGTCAGTCGGGACTAGAAGGAAGACTTCTGGAGTAACATTCTCAAAGAAAACACAACAAAGAAGCATGGGCTCCAGCGAGCGCTCCAGAGGGAAGCTATCTATTTCCTCACAGGGTGTGCAGCGAGGCCAGGTAACTGAAGACCCTCCCAACCTCTGCATTTAAAGAACAGGTATCCACTCCTGTGAGCAGCTTTGCAGAGTCCAGGGAAAGGTAGTAAGTGTTCTACAGAGGAAGGCTCAGAAGGCAAACAGTGCTCTGGGCACAGAACGGCACCCACAGCATTGTTCTACCTAGGGCATCTTCCACCTCAGGAGGCCGACTCTACAGGAGCTAGCTACCCTCCAATTCCTGACTGCTCTTCCTGCTCAGGTGGACGAGAACACTGAGGAAGGGACAGAAGAAGCTGCCTCCACACATTTCCCGTCCCACGCCAGGGCTCTGAGCCCTTCCCACACTCCTGAAGGCCTCATCCATCCAGTCCGTCACGACACTTAGCCTACTCCTTGGGCTGCCTTGGTGTCCTTTGCCTTTCTCTAGCTTCAACCCACCAGCGTCCCAAACAAGCATGGGTCCAGCCCTCTTCCTCTCAACCTAGAGAATAAACCAGTTTTCTACCCTTGCAAGATGACTTTCCTGCTCAGCTATGGGCTTACTGCTGGGGACATGGAAGAAACGACCTGGGCTCCCAGAGGTTCACTTGCAGGTACACACACACACACACACACACACACACACACACACACACACACACACACACACCCACCCCTTTTTCAGACTCTGAGAAGGACAGAGGCTTCAAATGCATGCTCCCCACGACAGCATCTCAACTCACTATCTCCTCCCTGCATCCCCACTGCGACTGCTCTTTGACAGACAACACAGTGGGAACAGGGTCAGGGAGTTAGAGCACTGGTAACCCTGGGACCTAGCACACAGACCTGGCCAGCCCAATTCGGATCATTCCTTGAAGTTGTCTCCAATTACTGCAACAGACATCATAGCCAGGTGCCAAAATGCTACTTGTATCTCATGTAACTCATGATGTCACTTCATACCTTTGCCACTTCCTGAAAGATCAAGTCAGACCAAAGGAGGATGAGAACATGTGCTCATCACCTTCAACCAGGCCAGGAAGAAGCTGTGTTACCAGTGTTGTGCACCATTGTCTGGAAGGCAGTATCCAGGAGGCCTGCAGGCCCACCAGCAACACCTACTCTCCAGAGCATGCCTACCCTGCCACACACTGGGCTCCTGGGGAAGGCCCGGTACTGACTGTCACAGCACCAGAGAAGCCTACCTACCGTACACAAGAACTTGCAGGGTCAGGGTATAGGGTATGGGTTGCTAAGTCCTGAACAAGCAAATTTTCAAGAAGGACGTCTCTGGGAGAGCATCTATTCCCAGCTGGGCTCTAGAGGTCTCGGCATACACACCCAACCTTGTTAGGTAGGGTCTCACTGTAGTCCAGGCTGGCCCTGGACTCATGGCGACCTGTCTGCTTCAGCCTCTGACTGACTGCTGGGATTGTAGACGTGAGCTACTACCTATCTTGCACTGGCCTCTTAAACCCTGTTTTTACACCATGTGATGTCCTGCACTCCAACCCCTGGCTCATACCAACCAACTCTCTCCAGAGGCATCGTCAACTCTAGCTGACCAGCAACAGCAAAGACCCAGTGCGACATTTCTCACAGGGTGAGAATCACCCTTGTTCCCTCGCCAGATGGATGCTTCTGAGTACATGCTGGAGCGTCAACCCCACTGACAGAGGTTGGCGGGCCTTGAGAATGCTCTGGGCTTCAGAGCTTTGAGCTTCCTGGTACCTGTTAATAGCCTAAGCAGTAGAAGCCTGTGGGTCAGGGTCATAAAGCACATGAATGTTGAAAGGTGTGGACCTCTATCACTACTCTGGAGACAGAGCCACTCATCCACCTCAGGGCACCCTGAACGCCTGGAGCTGGGGCTCTGGCGGCTCTCTGGCAGCCATCTTGACCCATCTCTACAGGTCTCCTGGGGAGTGCAGACTTAGCCTCTAGCGCACCTGGCTGATGGCCCAGGTAGACTTCCTGGCTCAAGTGGGGTGGGCCTGCGGTCTTGTGAAGCTGGGCTGTGCCTGAGGCACCCCTAGCTGAGCACCACAGGGGACCATGTGGCTCCAGTGGCCTCTCACAGCTTTTCCTTCTCACGGGCTGAGCCCTTGTAGACTCTCAAGTCTTTGTTGGTTCCTTCTCGCAGGCTCTTACTTCAGTTCCAAAGTGGAAACTGTCTCCCCTGAGCTGGACTGAACAAGAATGCCCCGTGAGAGTCCTGACTTCCAAGCTTGCGACCACTCACCTGCCTCACTGTCGTGGGCAGTGGCTCTGTAACACTGCATCTGGCAACTTTCCTACTACGCACGTGGCAGCCAGTTTCCTTCAAGGTCCAGACAAAGTGAAGCAGGCCTCCCTTCACCAGGTAGAGCCCCTAGGTTCCCCCAAAGCATGAAGTCTCTTGAGCTAGAGCTTCTGGTCCTGAGAAGCTGATCCTGTGTTGTACAACTGTACGCTGCCTTGAGACACCACTATCAACACTGCTGAGGGAGCACAGGGGTGAAGACGCCTGAAGACAGGAGCCTCTGCAGGCTGCTGTGTGAGGGCTCTGCTCAGAGACTCCTATCCCTGGGACTGGAACCGCGTGCACCTCAGTGGACAGCTACTCAAGTCCACTCAGGTGTGCGTGTCCTGGTGTGTGTGTGTGAGTGTGTGTGTGTGTGTGTGTGTGTGTGTGTGTGTGTGTGTGCGCGCACCTCCTGTGCACAGGGCCACTATTCCTACCAGCACTTTTGTTTCTTAAGTGGAAAAGACAATCCTCTACCCCAGGAGAGAAAAGGTTGAAGCTGAGCCAGTCCCCAGGGCTCCTATGAGCCATGGAATGGGCCAGCTTAGCTTCACTGGCATCTTCAGCCCGTGGCACAGCAGAGTACATAAAGACAATGACAAGGATGGGGTAGGCCATGGCTGCAGTGGGAGTGGGGTAGTAGGCACTGGAGATTTCTCTACACAACAGGACCACAAAGGGGCAGTGAGGATGGCTGGTATCTCTGAGGGCAAGTGTAGTTACTGCGGCAGGCCACATGTGGCAGAGGGCATCACAGCTGCGTAGTGGGTAATCTTCCTAGAAAGGAAGGGTTGCTGGAGGTCAGAGGAATAAACCAGGCAGTGCAGACCAGCAGCCCCTGCGGTAGCCTGGGTGGGCCCCCTGCCTAGGAACCTGGGGTTGGCCACTATCTGGCCTGAGCACAATGGCAGCATCCGGGTCAGATAGGCCCATTTTGCTTTACCCTGTGGTGCCTCTCCCGCCCTATGAGTGATCCTCACTCCCACAATGCTGTCCTTTCTCAACAGGATGTGGACGACTTAGAGTCCCTGAGCGCCTCCTTAGAATACACTTACAATGGGCTCCTCTATGTCCCCACGTCAGGCCGGACAGGAGCCCACTACAATAGCCCTCTCTTTGGAGGGCTAAGCTGCTTCCATTTCATTTCAGGAGGGGAGACCAGATCCTAGGAAGCTTTCTCTGGAAGGCACACTGGAAAAGCAAACAAAAGACCAGGATAATCTATACATCTGCTGGTCCCTGGTCCCCGAGGAATGGCTTTTATATAGCTTGAGGATTCTGGCTGACCTAGGGGTTGTTTGTGGGAGGGAGTCATGAAGAAACGAGTGAAGGGCAGTCTCTGAGATCAGATGGCAGCTCAGGCTTCATGTGGTGGTCTGTCAGGCAGCTACAAACATCTGGTGCTCTGGTAGACAGACAGATGGGAACAGCTAGGCTTTAGGCTTGATCACAAGATAGGGCTGAGAGAGAACTGGCACCTTCGTGGGAATTCTAGCTGCCAAGAAGGCTTATACCCACTGTTTCTTCCGACTCCATGACAGTCATAGAAAGGAACCCTTTGCATCCTGGGAAATGTAAGAAACACCCCATAGAGTTCCACATACACAGAGTCATCCCCCAAACCAGAATGTTGGTAAATCCAGATGCAGATCCTAGACCTAGTTCTCCTCTCTGACAGCCCTGGGCCTCTCACCCATGGTATGAAAAAACCTGATAAGGTTTTCTACCCACAGGAATGGGGCCCCTTATGCAGAGCAGAGGCCCTCTGATGGCAAAATACGACCTATGTCTAACCTTGAACCAGCACTGTGGTGGTCTACTGCTCTCTTTGTTGGTGCCTCCTATGTGAGGGACTCACACCACACTATTTGGTCTTTTGTTTGTTTCCCCCATGAAATGCCTTCTTTCAAGTTCAAGTTCAGTTCAGACTTCCAGAAGTGCTCCTCATCACCTGGTGGATTCAGACTGGTGGACAGTCATCTCTAAGACTCACACCACCACACCAGTGCCACACTTGGGCACCGTGGCGGTCTGAATATGCTTGGCCCATCAAGTGGCACTATTAAGAGGTGTGGCCTTGCTGGAGAAAGTGCATCACTGTAGAGGTGGGCTTGGAGATCCTATGTTTACACTCTGACCTGGGTGGAAAGGAAACATCAAACTGGCTTCCTTCAGATGAGGATGTAGAACTCTCAGCTCCTCCAGCACCGTGCCTGGCTGGATGCTGCCATGTTCCTGCCATGATGATAGTGGACTGAACCTCTGAAACTGTGAGCCAGCCCCAATTAAATGTTGTCCTTATAAGAGTTGCCTTGGTCATGGTGTCTGCTCACAGCAGTGGAAACCCTAAGACAGGCAGGAGTGGGGGAGAGGGTGGGAGAGCACCCTCACAGGGGCAAAGGGGAGAGGGGGTAGGATGGGGGGTTTGTGGAGTGGTAATCGAGAAGGGGTGAAATTAATAAAATGATTTTAAAAAAGAAAGAAAGAAAAAAGGACAGGCATGGGCTCAAATGTAAGGAATATAACAGTGGCCTCCATGCTGAGGGGAGCATACTGCATACCACACACAGGAATCCTGTCTTCTATAAAGGGCCCCTCACTCATGGCCACTGGAAGCCAACCTTGCCTTCCTAAGTACCCAAGCACTTTGTACTGGATGCCCAAGGCAGTCACTGCCTGTTATTGCTGAAGCATGGCCTGCAGTGGAAGATCCTCTCTGGCTAGGAAGATTCTACCTCAGAAATTCAGCCCCATGCCAACCCTAACGGCTGGTCTTTTCCTGGAGCCCAGAACTGGCCTTCATTTGCTTCAAAGTTTCAAGAGCCTCAATCTGAGGCACAATGATTGGGTGTGCCTATGCAGAGAGTGACTAGTGTTTAGGGCACCAGACAACTGTTCCTTGCCAGTGACACACTGGGTCTATCAAAGGCCCATGAGGTCCCATCTTTGTTGAACCAATATACGATGTTTATACTTAGCACTTTAAAAAAGGGCTGTCATTTTGTTTTGCTTTTTTAAACAGGGTTTTGCTAAGTAGCTTGCTGGCTGGCTTCAAACTCATGATCCCTTGACCCAACCTCCCGGATACTGAAATCACAAGCAGGCACTAGTATTCCAGGCGCAGTCAGAGTCTGTTTCTGGATTGATGAGATAGCACAGTTGGTCGAGACAATTGCTGCTAAGCCTGACACGTTAACTTGAGTTCGATTGCCAGGAACCATATGGTGGAAGGGACCTGCAAGTTATCTTTGACTTCCTGGGGCACATGCACTTAGTACCTATGTTGGCACATACATACATGTGCTCAATCACACGTGTGCACCCCCTCACTTTGAATCAAGCGGACTTTCCTGATCTGTTCTAACCTCTTTCACTCATTCCACTATCATGATCCTTGTCACCCTGTCCCTTCCCCACCATGCCCTCCTGAACACAATGCCGTTGTTACTCAGCAGTTTCCTGCTCTGTGTGCTTTACCCTCACCCTGACGTAATGGTGCTCCACCGTGCAGAGAAGAAACTGAGCCCACGGGCACTAACTGGCTTGCTCACAGCTACGCAGCCCCCAGTGTGGGAAGGAGCCAGGTATGGAGAGGGGCGTCCTCTTGAGAGCAGAGGGGGTAAGACATACACCACCAAGACCTGTGTGTGTGAGAGCCTTTGGCTTACCCCTCTCACGCAGCTCCTGGCCCCAAGCACCTGTCACCATGATAATCCATAGTGTTAAAAGTCAAACTTTCCAAATAGGAAAGGTGGGGGTGAGAGCTGGGAAAGGAAGGGGAGGGAGAAAAGAAAGGGGAGAGATTAAAACCACCCAAGGAAGGAGGCTTTGCCCTGAGCTCAGAAGGGACTCTGGACAGTGAGTGCTGGGTGCAGGGTGCATGTGGAGTTTACAGCCCTTCGGGCTCTGCTGAGACGCTGGTAGGGCACAGCCGAGCAGGTGGAGCGTGGCCCTCCCTGCTGTGCTGGAGAAGTGGCCACCGCATCTGTTTTTCATTGGCTATGTGAAATAGGTTTCTTTTGGAAAAGGAGATGGAAAACCACTGACCTTATCCAATTGGTCCACCTTTGGAGATGGAAAACCAGAGGTCAAAGGGGCTGGAGACAGCAAGTCTGAAGTACGGCAAGCAGAGTCCTTCCCCATGTGCACACACTGAGCCCACTTGGTTTAGGTGCTTGCCTTTCCAGCCCATCCGGTTATGTGTAAGGCCACCAACACAGGCTCTTGGCTGGAAACTGGAGCACAGCACAGGAGAGAAGCCCTGAAAGAGCTCAGGGCTACCTTAGGCTCTCCGCTGCCATGGGCATTGGTCACAAGCTCACTGTGGCAGCCTGTAACTCGCTGTAGGACATCCTCTTCCATGGGAGCAGTAGCAACAGGTGGGACTGCAGTCCCCTCAGCAAGTCACAGCATGCCCAGTTCCCTGAGGCTGAGTAAGAGAGTCTAGCACCGACACATCTTTTACTCTCGAAAGGGCGAATTCTTAAAGTGACTTCCCCTTCTTTTCTGCAGAACCTGAGTTCCCAGTTCCTGCTTCTCAACACCCGTGGAGCTCTCCAGTTTCTTTCCTTGCGAGGCCATCGACTCTGCCTTGCTCTACTCCAGTTTTGAGAGCTTTGCTCAGGGGCTATGGACACACCTAGAAGTGGATCTCTCCTGCTACTGCCCTTGGCTGGCCCACTGCTGCCCAGCACATTGGGGCTTAAGCCAGTGTCCTGATGGTACAGCCTAAGTGGACACCATCATGCATAGGCAGAGAGACATGGCAGGGCCAATGTCTCAAAGAACAAGTCTTGGGAAAATCATCTACAGCAGGAAAGGAAGTCTGTGCTGGAATGTTCTCTGGGAAAATGTCAACCAGTATGCTCTCGACTGAACACGCACTCCGAGCGGAGTGTTGGGGAGCGGAGGGGATCTGGACTGAGCTGACTGGACGTACCCATCTAGGGAGAAGACAGCAGTGGTCCTGAGCAGCTGAACAGAAACTGTGGCATGGAGGCTAGCCCACAGGAGGAGCCCTGGGCTTGACCCCTTGCCCCTCTGCTCACTGGCTGTACGACCTTAGACAATGCTGCAGCGTCTGCAGGGACTTTGCATCCTCTCTCAGCCCTGCCCCGAGACCCAGGACATGAACTGACAGTTCACCCCCTCTTCTGCCCATGCATTCTGGCCTTGGCGCAATACTCAGTACCTCTAGGCAGCAACTGCCTCTGGTGGTCAGAAAAGAACGCACAGGAAGACATCCTCGAAGCTGCTTACACTTGATTTCTGTTGCTTTAAATGAGATCCATGACTGCAGCAGCCTGGCTTGACAAGATGTAACCTCACAACCTGGGCCTGAGCGCTCTGTGTAATGGCCCTGCCACTGTCTAATCCTGACTTCCCCACAGTGTGCTTCCCCTTGCAGGCTAGGAGACTCACAGCTCCTCTCCACTTGGTGCCCAAGAAGAGGTCCAGCCTGACCCTGGGCTAACCCAGTCAGCAGCCCCGGGTATGAGAAGGACGGGGAGGTTGGTACAGGCTCTGGGTCCAGATTCTCAAGAACAGGACCTCTTCTCCCTGGAGAACTTCAAGTGTTCCTTTTGTTTACTCTGCTTGAGCAATTGGCCCATGGATCATCTCGGCAATGCTAAAAATAGCAGGATTGCAGCAATCCCAACTACAGCCAAGAAACTCACATTTCCTCAATCGAAATGTTCCCTGCTCTCCTCAGATTCCCACTGTGATGTGACTGGCTGCTCTTCTGCCCCCATGGCAGCGAAGTTCCTGCTATACACCTTGGGCCCAGCTCATGATGAAGCAGCAGCTGAATCAGGCTAAGTGACCTGTAGGAGTGACAGCCGCTGGGAAAGGGGTGAGGAATAGAGAAGCCCGCCAGTGGGTTTTTTCACCAGCCAGAGATTATGCCACTGTCTTCAGTGACAAGCTGTCACGGGGAAGAGCCACAACCAATGTCAGACAATGTCTTTTGAGAACCAGAGATTCTTGTTTCGGATGAGGTAACTCTGGGTTGGTGTAACAGACAGCATTCTCCTAGCCATGGACTCCCACGGCCATCTTCCCTGAGGACTGTTTTTGCCTCCTCAGTGGGGTCCTGACATCTGTCCTCTGGAGCAAGCCTGCTGTGCCCTAGAGCCCACTCTTTTGCCTTCCTGTATTCTCTCTCTCTCTTTATTTCCCTGCCCCTTATCCTATCAGTCTGTGTCTGGAACATCCACTGACTTCTATAGAAAATCTAAATCCCAGCTTTGGGTATGAATACGCCCTCCCTGTCTGTGACAAGGGGCTGTGGAGACTCCATGGGCTGTTGAAAGCAAAGGCCCGAGGAGTGGCAAGTGGCGCCCGGGTCCAGTGTGTTCCACCTCACCTTCTATCGGGGAAGCACTGCTTTGGTGGCTTCCAGTGCAGCTAGGCCAACTGGGGAGTGGCCTGTGGCAAACCAAAACCAAGGTCCTGAGCTCTATCTTCCACAGGAGAAGCCAGGCTTCTATAAGCCCTGTGGGCAGATGAGAGAAAGGGGCTCCTGTTGTCACAGCCTGCAGCACGTTACAGGTGCCCACCATTTCCCAGCAGTGGGTATCGGGTCCACAGAGGGTAAATGCCCTCAGGGACACCACCCTGTACTAAGGCCCAGCCAGCACAATAACTCGTAGGGTGTGAGTAACAGTTACAGTCTGGGCTCTAACGAGCAGTCTGGAGCAGCCTCCTCCTCTTCTTCCCTAGCCTTGGGAGTGCTGGCCCTAGATGAGCCTAGATGGAAATGCTACCACAGAGCCCTTCCACAGCTCAACAGCCAGGTCCTTGGGACAAAGCCAGATTCAGTGCAGCTCAGTGCTAGCCTAGTTGCGGGCCCTGACTAGCCTCAGTTCCTACGGTCAGATAGCCTATGTCCTTCTGCATTCCTGCTCGAAGCAGCTGGGCCAAGCCCAGTGAAGGTACAAGCAGCTACTGGCTCTCTTCACTTGGGTGAGGCTACCAATCTCTCTAACCACGGGATAGTGTTGGATAAACCAAGGCTTCTCCACAGACCGGCCACGGGACCTGGGCCAAGCCACGCTGCCTATCGGCATCCCTGGAAACGTGTAGTGATCTGAACGCTGGCTGACTCGGTGGCAGGCTTGGGATCTGGCACATGGCATGTTTGCAGCAGGTCAACGTGCTTCCTGAAGTGGGGCATAGTAACTAGGAGGGTGTGAGTGACAGTTACAGTTGTTTCTGGAGGGAAGAGGATACTGTGGGACTGTCCGGAGGAAGCTCTCAGCTATTGCACACCAGGGAGTCCCTGCCTGTGCTGACCTTCCCTGGCTCTGACCGTGTACACGGTAAAGGAATCTCACTGCTGAAGCTTTCAGGGCTTCTTTACATTGGGCTTCACTGCTGTCTACCCAAACCAGCCTGGCCCTGAGTCTGCTGTTGCGAATAAGGCTTATGCATAGCCTCAGCAAAGATGATGCCTCTTTGAAAGTCAAGGAGCAATGAGTATACACGACGCCGAGCAGAGGCGGCACCGCTGGACCTGGAGCTATCAACAGGAAATGCAGCCGGGCATGGCTGGACTCCTGGGCACCTGGGTCTCGGGCTGCTCCCCAGTTACTCATCTCAAGGAATTCTCAAAGACGGGGACCGCTGAGATCACACGTAGTCACTAGGCAGTGAGCCGGGGGAGAGGCAACCGTACTGTAGGAGTGAGTGTGACAGTAATGTTCTTTTAGGTTTGCTGGGCTCCAGACTGTTCCCTGCCTGGCTCTGCTGCCATCCACCCAGAGAGCAGCTCTGTGGAAGGAGAGCACTGCCTGAAGAGTGCACCTATTCTATGGGTGGGGAAGAGGGCTCCCCAAGGCCACAGACCATCTGGTGGAAGTCTGAGTAGACCAGGTACAAGTGATCCCTGCCAAGAATGGTCAGGCGGGGCTCTTAGAGAAGTTTTCTCCATCTCCATCTCCAACTCTGGCTAGTCCCTCAGCTGGCCCACCAGCAGAGGCCCTTTCTTCCTTCTCAACCACAGCAGGGCCTTTGAGGCACTAGGCACTAAGGTTAGGGAAAACACACAGCACAGGCACTAACGAAACAAAGACGGCTCACAATGCCCATCCCTTCCATTGGCTTAAGCCTCAGGACAAAAGACCCACCTGGGCCTCTGTGGTGGCCGGCTAGGAGGAGTGAGTGAGCCCAGAGCCTCGACAGATAAAAGGAACTAGCCTCGGGTGTGGGAAGGGGCTCAGCTTCCCCAGCCACCTACAAGCAGATGGAAAACAATACGTTTGTCACCACACCCTATAGATGGGCCCATCTATGACAGCTGGGAAGGGCAAGTAATTCTGTGGGAAAGAATCTGACCCAGTGCTGGGCCATTTGGCAGTACAGGAAAGTATCAGATGTAAAGGGATTGCTCCCGGGCCTCCAGGCACTTGTCCTGGAGATGCTTGCACAGGTGCACAGGTTAGGGTGCAAAGCTGCGTGATGTACAATGGTACACAGCGTGCCTCTGCGACAGCTTACGCCACACAGTGGAGCACGGGGTAGCTGCAGCCAGGAGAGAGAGCAAGAGCTGTGGCTATGGGTGGCAACTCTCAGTCCAGGCCACGCAGCAAGGAACTGGTGTGCACGGGCCAGATACAAGTATGTTTTAGTCTGCCCTTCTGGAGCCAAAGTGGGCCTTAAGCTGCTAGAAGACCTCAGGCACGTGGGAGTCAGTGTCCACTGTCCCCACTTCACTCTTGTCCTGCGTGTAAAGTTCTAACTGTGGGGGACACTCGCGCGTGTACCTGTGGGGTCATCCTGCTCCAGGGGGACGCCTGGAGCCTGTGTGAAGCCACGGGGTAGAATGGCCAGGAGTTGAGCTTACGTGTACCCGAAATCTAAGGTTTTTTCTCATTGCCTTGGGCGGGAACATGTCTGCTGCCCACCTGCAGTACCCTTTGCTTCTTTCAGATAGGCTAGAAACTGGGTTAAAACAGTGGGGAAAAACCCAGTCTGCTAAAATAAGCAAACATTTTTGGGGAAGATGAAAGAACCATCCCTGCCTCTGTTACTATGGGAACACTTCAGAGTGAGCTACAAGATAGGGAGGGATGCTCGCCCTGGACAGAACAGCTTGGTTTCAGCCCACGCAAGGCCTGCCCGCCCGCCTGCCAGCCCGCCTGCCCGCTCGCCCGCCTGCCCGCCCAGAGGTGAACATGCTTGTACAGAAAGTGCAGGGAGCGTCTGGGCACCCAAAACCAACACCCTAGCTCCTGTGGTATGGGCAAGCACCGAGCACCACCGTTACCTGATCTGGCATGTGCTTTCCAGAACCCCTTTCCAGGCAAAGACAGCCCCTGCGCCACCTCTACTTAGACAGACTAGAGTGTTCCTCTGGATATAAAAGGGCAGGGCAACAAGGGGCTTCAGCTAGGCATTGGCCTCCTGCTGCAGAAGCTCCAACCCAGGAGCTCCAATCTGTTCCCGCCTCAGCCTCGTGGAAGAGACTCCCTCTCCCTATTAAAAATATTGTTGTGGGAGAAGGTACACGAGAGTGTGCGTGTGCGCGTGTGTATAGGTGTGCACATGCTCTAAAGCACATGTGGAGGTCAGGGCACAATTTTCAGGAACTGGTTCTCTCTTTTGCTTTACTGAGAAAACCAAGGCTGGTTAGCTGGGGCTGAAGAGTGATTAAAAAGAGACCAGAATCACTGAGGCGACATCTTCTGGGAAATACCCCTCAAGGTCAGAAGCTGTGCTGTAGACCGGGCTGAAGCTGCAGTTCACAGCCAGCTGAACCGAATGATACTGGCTTTTGTAGCATGAGACCTGCAGGGTTAAGGAGTCATGGAAAGCAGCTGAGGGTTGGCACTGAGAGATGGCAGCCGAGGACACGGTTTGAGACGAAGTGTCCCTACGTAGCCCCAGCCCAGGCAATCGTCAGTCTTCCAAGTGCAGGTCACGGGCACGCATCACACCTGGGATCCTAGTTACTTTCAAGTCAGGTAACAGAGCTCCACTTTATGAGATGAGTAACCAGAGAGCTCAAAACACTAAATACCTTGCTTCTAACTCAACTGCAGAAAAACAGGTTTGTAAAAGGGCCTACTAATTAATATTACAGTGTTCTTCTAGATCAATACAGAAGAACTGGTAGTCCAGTAGAACAATGAACATTGAACAGAAACTGTTAAAAGTTAAAACTGTCAGAACAGAGACAAAGATGGGTGGTCAGTGAGGAAGTGTGAGGTCCGAGGTTCAATGCCCAGCACTACAGAGAAAACAACCTGGAAAATAACGAATCCCACTCACAGGGAACGAGGTGGGGAGACGGTCCCCCAATCCCACTCCCTGTACTAAAATGCACATATTCACTCAGGAAGCTGCAGTGAGAGAATCATGAGTTTGAGGCCAGACTAAATATGTATCAACCCTGCTCCCCAACCTGCACTCCAAACTTAGAACCATTAGGATGGCTACGAAGACAGCACTGGCTGTGTAAGCCTAGCAACCTGAGCTTGGTTCCCAGGACCCAACACAATGGCAGAAGCAAAGAACTGGCTCCACAGTCTGTCCTGACTCACAGTCACAGCCACAGCATGCATGCATGGTACGTGTCCCCACACACACGTGTCCCCACACACACGTGTCCCCACACACACGTGTCCCCACACACACGTGTCCCCACACGTGTCCCCCCACACATCCACAAATACTTAAAAACTAAAAGGTCCAAAATGTTAACAACACTGATGAACTGATGAAGTCTTGAGAAAAAAAGCATGTGTGTAAGTGTGGGTGTGGGCAGAGCTCAGAGTGTGTAAAGGTGTGGGTGTGGGCAGAGCTCAGAGTGTGTAAGTGTGGGGTGTGGGCAGAGCTCAGAGTGTGTAAAGGTGTGGGTGTGGGCAGAGCTCAGAGTGTGTAAAGGTGTGGGTGTGGGCAGAGCTCAGAGTGTGTGGGGTGTGGGGTGTGGGCAGGCTCAGGTGTGTAAGTGTGGGGGTGTGGGCAGGCTCAGAGTGTGTAAAGGTGTGGGTGTGGGCAGAGCTAAGAGTGTGTAAGGGTGGGGTGTGGGCAGAGCTCAGAGTGTGTAAAGGTGTGGGTGTGGGCAGGCTCAGGTGTGTAAAGGTGTGGGTGTGGGCAGAGCTCAGGTGTGTAAAGGTGTGGGTGTGGGCAGGCTCAGGTGTGTAAGTGTGGGGTGTGGGCAGGCTCAGGTGTGTAAGTGTGGGGGTGTGGGCAGAGCTCAGGTGTGTAAAGGTGTGGGTGTGGGCAGAGCTCAGGTGTGTGGGGTGGGGTGTGGGCAGGCTCAGGTGTGTGTAAGGTGTGGGTGTGGGCAGGCTCAGGTGTGTGGTGTGGGGTGTGGGCAGGCTCAGGTGTGTAAAGGTGTGGGTGTGGGCAGATCTCAGAGTGTGTAAGTGTGGGATGTGGGCAGAGCTCAGAGTGTGTAAAGGTGTGGGTGTGGGCAGAGCTCAGAGTGTGTAAAGGTGTGGGTGTGGGCAGAGCTCAGGTGTGTAAAGGTGTGGGTGTGGGCAGGCTCAGGTGTGTAAAGGTGTGGGTGTGGGCAGAGCTCAGGTGTGTGTAAAGGTGTGGGTGTGGGCAGAGCTCAGGTGTGTAAAAAGGTGTGGGTGTGGGCAGGCTCAGGTGTGTGTGGGGTGGGGTGTGGGCAGAGCTCAGGTGTGTGTAGTGTGGGGTGTGGGCAGGCTCAGGTGTGTAAGGTGTGGGCAGGCTCAGGTGTGTAAGTGTGGGGTGTGGGCAGAGCTCGGAGTGTGTAAGTGTGGGGTGTGGGCAGAGCTCAGAGTGTGTAAGTGTGGGGTGTGGGCAGAGCTCAGAGTGTGTAAGTGTGGGGTGTGGGCAGATCTCAGAGTGTGTAAAGGTGTGGGTGTGCAGGCAGAGGTCAGATCTCAGAGTGTGTAAGTGTGGGGTGTGGGCAGAGCTCAGAGTGTGTAAGTGTGGGGTGTGGGCAGAGCTCAGAGTGTGTAAGTGTGGGGTGTGGGCAGAGCTCGGAGTGTGTAAGTGTGGGGTGTGGGCAGAGCTCAGGTGTGTGTGTGGGGTGTGGGCAGGCTGGGTGTGTGGGGTGGGGGTGTGGGCAGGCTGGGGTGTGTAGGTGTGGGGTGTGGGGAGAGATCAGATTTTGTCGTTGGGGGTGGGGGGGGGGTGTGGGTAGAGCTCGGAGTGTGTAGGTGTGGGGTGTGGGTAGAGCTCAGAGTGTGTAAGTGTGGGGTGTGGGCAGAGCTCGGAGTGTGTAAGTGTGGGGTGTGGGCAGAGCTCAGAGTGTGTAAGTGTGGGGTTGTGGGCAGAGCTCGGAGTGTGTAAGTGTGGGGTGTGGGCAGAGCTCGGAGTGTGTAAGTGTGCCTAGGCAAGGCCCTGGTTGTCGTTATCAGTACCACAGTGAATGGTAAATAGGAAGAACGCTCTATAATACAGAGATGCTACTGGGGAGAAAACAGATTAGCACTAGAGAGCGAACCTCAGGGCGGCACTGTAGGGCTGTATGTGCTTCTATTCCCGTGTACAGCACGCACACTGGCTTATGAAAGTCTTCTGGAAGGACATACACAGAGCAGAGAAGCACACTGGTGTGGAGCAGTATGGGCTTCACAGTTAGTCCCATGTAGCCTGACTTCCAGTGACACCTACTACCTGCCTATAAACAATAGAGAGCCCCAAGTATGTACATTGTCCTAGACTCTAGTGCCCAGGCAGGAATTTTAGTTGGGGTACACACCCCAAACTTACAGCCTGGGAGAAAGGATGAGCCATGGGACTGGGCCCTCTTACCACTTGGCTAGCTCTCAGTGAGGGCCCCGGCAGGTCTGCACCTTAAAGAGATGGCTCTGCCACGATCCTCCTGCCAGTCAGTACCTTTGTAGGCAAACCCTGTCCTTACATTCCTCTCCGAGTAGCAAGAAATCAGGGTAAATAAAAAGGAAACCAAAGCTAGGGGTGCAACGGACAGAGAAGAACTAGACTGAGGTGGAGAGGAGAGATGGCCCACTGTCCCTGGGTAGGGCAGAATGAACACGTGGAAAGGGAGAGCTGGCAGCTGCTGAGGAAGGCAAATGCTTTTAGGAGGCAGACAAGAGCAGCCCTTGAAAGTGGATGATGTCTCAACCAGGAAGGCTCTCTCCCCTCACACCGAATGGCAAGGATAGGTGGAAGGCTTTGAAGACCCAGCCTTGGAAAAACTTAGTTTTCAAGCAGGAGAGTTAGCCTAGGTGAGAAGCTTCTTGGTGCACAAGATCATCCGAGGAGATGGGCCTGTTCCAGAGTTCAAAGCCTGAAGCCCTCTGGTTGCCCATATGGGCCCTGAACACCTAGGGCTCTAGAGGACACACAGCGCTCATCCATGCCTCTCCCCAGTGCCAGAGGAAGTAGTGACTTGCTATTAGTCACTCAGCAGTCACAGCCCCTTATCGGTTTTGATCTTGTCAGTATGCCCGTCTGCCCTCTGAGGGTGATGCAAACACCTGACCAGGGTGCGTCTCTAGTGAGACGCAGTGGCAGCCAGCAGCCTCAGAAATCAACAAGGCAAGTACTCACGTTGAAGAAATTGGTCTTGTTCCTCTCGCAGAAGAGCCCCTGTGCCGGCATGTGCTGCAGTTGTTGCCATGGGATACTGCTGCCTAGCAACACATCACGGGCCCACTGGAGGTTCTGGGGAAACAAGAAGTAGGTTGGAAGTGAGTGTGTGGGCTGTGCAGGGTGCCCATGGGAAGGCAGGTGGTCCCTTCTTCATGGCTGCACTGGCAAAAATTGTGATGAACAGTAGCCCTGCAGACATTGATCCTACTGCTCCAGGAGGCAGGCTCTGGACAAGAGCTCTGAGTACTGTGCTTTGGAAGTGATTTTTCTTGTTGTTGTTGTTCATCACAGCTGACTTAGGGATGGGGCCTCAGATTACATAAGGCAGTGGGCATAGAGACCCCTCACCTTGCCCAACCCTGAAAATGTGCCATGAAGACTCAGTGCCCACATTTCCTGGAACCCCCTATTAGCCCTGAATGCAAACCATACTCATTTACCAGGAATCCTTCTTACTATACACTGTGGTAGAGTGGCCTCGGGCCTGGGCTTCAGTCACAGTGCTTGGGCCCATGCTCTCTTGGCAATGGTCTTGTTGCTACCTGTTGCAGCCTCCTGAAAGGTAGAGGTAGGGGGAAGGCGCCTTCGGGCCCATGGCTCCTTCACCTTTCCGTCCCTTGCATAGCTCATACTGTCCCCCACTCCCCAGGGCCCCCACTGCCATTACCTCTGCTTAACAGAGGCAGGACAGGCCCAGCACGTTTAAAGGGAAGGAATAAACCCCAACAGCAGCCTAGCTCGCCCATCAAAACTGTCAGGGGATACAGGAGCCTAGGAATGAAGCTCGAGGCACACACAGCAATGCTCAGTCATGAAGCTGGGTCCTAGTGACAGCTCAGTCAGGTTCTTCTCAGGGCGATGCTTAGGCTGGATGGTTAGTCCCTACGCCTGGTCCAACCAGTCACAGTTAGACATTCACAGAGAACGATATGGAGCACAGGACAGGAAAGCACTTGTGGAGTCTCAGGGGAATTTTGTTACTGGGCAGTACTGGGGATTGAACACAGGGCTTACACACAGCAGGTAAGCACTCTACCCCTAAGGTGTAGCCCAGCCCTTTCTCTACCCCTGAGGTGTAGCCCAGCCCTTTCTGTACAAGAGCTATAGCCCAGACCCTTTCCCCCCTCCCCTAACTTTGAGACGCTCATTAAGCTACCCAGGCTGGCCTCTTGGCCCTCTTGCTGATACCGGCCAAGCAGGCCCTGGCATTACAAGCATGGGTTACCATTCCTGCCTCTTTTTTTTTTTTTTTTAAATCAGTAATGTTTTTTTGCAGGGCTGGGAGTCAAACCCAGGACCATGGTCATAAAGGCTGGCATTCTAATCCTGAACCATACCCACCACCACCCCTGCCCCCGCCACCTGTAATTCTATTCTCCGGTACTCTACCTGACTTACAGGAGCTGGGCACAAAGGAGACCTTTGAGCTAGTTTGAGGTCAGTGAAGTGGGTGAAGCCCGGGCTATGGCTTGCACCAGACTGACTGTTCTAGGCCTGGGGATGAACTATCTATGGCAGGAGTCCAGCTTGACCCCCTGGGAAGCAGAGAAGCACTCTGTACACAGCCTGTGGAGACTCCCCCTGAGGTGAGTTAACCCCAGGAGATCCAGAACATGGCCCAGCTCTGTGCTGCACAGGCTTGGAGAAGGTGACATTGAGGGACTTTTTGGCAGGGTCCTGATGGCCTGAGGAAGTAGTGACAGTCTGGGTGGGAAGGAGACAGACCGGGGCTCAGGAATGTCTTCACAGCAGCCACCAGCTCCTTAGCTTCCAAGGTGAGAAGAAGACGTACGTGTGACTGGGGATGGAAGAGAGCAGTGCTGGGACAGGGAGGGGAGGAGGTGGCTGCCTTGCTAGGCCTGCTTGCCTGTGGCTGTCGGATGAGGATCCGCACTCCTTCCTGACTCATAAAGGGGCAGCAAGAGACATTTCCCAATGCCCGCAAAGAATGCAAAAAACACTGGCTGCCAAACCTAACTTGGACTGGCTCCGTGCTCAGTGGAAAGCACATTCTCCAGTTGTTCAGGTTGCCAAAGACAGGCATGAACTCAGACTGATGGCTAAGCACAAAATGTGCAGAGGCTCCTGGGAGCTCTCGGCTAATCTACACCCGAGGCCCAGATGGGAGCTCGGAGGGCTGTCAGGGGATTTGGCTGGTGCCACCCCAGTGTGGGGGACAAGGGCTGGGGACTGGTGGACTCTTGTTGGGCCTCTTTCCTTCCTGCAGTTCTAGTGTGGTACTCTCAAGGTGAGAGTGGGTGATAATGTCAGTAGGTGAGTACAGCATCCTAACTCCTCCTGAGGTACAGAAGTCCCACTTTACATCAAGAAAACCGAGGCCAAGGAAGTCTGCAAGCTTGCCCAAGCTCCCAGAACCAGGAAGAGGCAGCTGTCTGTGAGAAGAGCGAAAGGCAGATAAGTGGATTCTGGGCTTTCAGAAAACGGAGGGCACTGGGCCTCAGTCAACTCAACAGTCTGAGATGCAAAGGCAGAAGAAACAGAAACGAGGGAGGGAGGCTCCTCACGCACCCAGAATAAAGAACTGGGAGACTCTGAAGGAGCTGAGGTGGCTGCCTCAGCTACCCAGAAGACCAGTGCTAGTCAAGCCAGACAGTCTTATACTCGTGGACTGACCTCAACTGCCGAGTTTGTCTGCTAGCTCATTCCAAACTCCTACCACTCCAATACAATACACAGCAGGCTGGCTGCCTCCGTTACCAGAACTCTTAGACTCTCCCTCTTGCACAGGAGGGGTGGGGCAGCCTACACCCCTACCTGTACCTTCTAACCTACACACACACAGTGGGAGCTCAGTAGTCCTTGATGACTGGAGAAGGAAGCAGAGCCACCTGCAGGGCCCAGATGGCCAAGGCTGTAAGGGAGCCCTGGCCTCAGACACCACACACCACTGCTGTGTGGACGACCTAGATGATGTCCCGTGTCTCTGTCTCTTTCACAGAAAAAGCCTGGCTCATAGAGGCCAGCGCCCATGATATTAGCCTATAGGTAAAGATAGGCAGCAGAGCTGTGGAAGTCACACTTGAACTGTACATAGTGTCCTGCCATCAGCCTGTGTGACAGTTCCCAGGAGGGCAGCGATGACCCTCAGCTGGGCTCAACCCTCACCTGACTGTACCTTAGGGGTTGGCTTAGAAGTAACTCATGAGTTACAGGACACACGATAAAGTCAGCTGGTAGAGATCTCACTGGAGAACGCCCTCTGCAGCCTGAGGAGAACCTGCTCTGCTTCCTCGGCATCGGACCCTAGCGGAGTCCTTGAAGGACCAGGCTCCATGGGTAGGGGAGGCGCCAGAGCTGGAATGGCGGCCTCCAGCTGGTGAGGGATGCTGGAGGGAAGGACAGTCACGAAGTTAGGGCACATCTGTCTGAAGAGTCACCCAGTAATAAAGGATCTCTCCCTCTAGATCAGTGAAGCGCAACCTTCCTAACGCTGTGACCCTTTAATATAGTTCCTCATGTCGCGGTGACTGCCAACCATAAAATTATTCCTTGCTACTTCATAACCATAATTTTGCTACTTTGTTATGAACTGTAAGGCAAATATCTGACCTGTGACTCCCAAAGGGGTCACAACCCACAGGTTGAGAATCACTGCTCTATTCCCATCAAGAACTTCCCAGGAGTGAGGTTGCAAGACAAGAATGCAGCCAAATCCTAGACCTGGCAGACTTAAAACGAATTTTGACCTTTTTAATCATTATAAAAGTGATAATCATCTCCATGTTTAGAAAAAGAATTGGTGAAATAAAGTGTGCCCCATTCACCCAAGAAAACGTGGTATGGTCGTTAAAGTTGTGGTAATTAAGGAACCTGTGTGCATGAGAGCAGAAGCAGAACTGAAACAATGCTATGTGCAAAGGCAACAGGCATCACCCACGTCAGAGGATGGCAGGGGAGACACAATCCTCCCATTATTCCTGGGGAAATTCTTCAATGGAGATGTTCTCCTGGACTCAGTGCCCTGTGGGCTCACCAAGCAAAGCCCCTTAGAGGCTGGGCCCAGGTCAGAGGTCACCAGCCTCTCGGGAATGATATGGACAGTACTGCCTGACTCCTCCTTCATGGTCTGTTCCTACTCTCCATTCAGGCCCCTTCAAGGAGTGGAACTTGGATCCTAAGTCTCCAAAGGGCAACTGCTACTGCCTGTCTCTCCCAACCTAAGGCCGCACAATGCCCCCCTCTCCCACACCCCATTACAATGGCTTTAACCTCACTTGCAACAATGCCCTGAAAACTTCTGTTGCCTGACTGGGCCTAGCGCTCCCAGCCAGCCTGTGATTATATCCTCTTCAGCTCTCCTCCCTGCCATCATCTTCTGCCAGGCCCAGTCTGACCTCAGTAGGGTGTGCAACTGTACCACCCACCTGGAAGCCTTAACTGTTGGCTTCCTCAGGGGTCTCAGGGCTCCAGGGCTTGATTCACACCTTTGGCTGAAAGGCTTTCCTTCTCTGACCTTTCTGTCTAAATAGCCATGCTACCCTTTCCACTCCTGCATCCAGTTGATTTCCTCCCTGACTTCACTAGCTGCTACAGTGTTCTATTTTCCAAGCTTTCAGAATCTTGTTTGTAACAGATGCTGTTGTTCAAAGCCCTTTAGACTTGCATGTCTCTATCCCTTTGAGCGAATAAGAACTGGAAAAACAGCAGCCTTCCCCTGGCAATGTCTCTCACCTCCTCTGGCCCCAAAGGTTCAAAGGACTCTTCCAAGCAGAAGGGAGGCAGCCTTCAGTGCACAATCAGGAGTCCAACGTTGAGCATGGAGGGTTGAAATCTCTGCACTAGGGAGGCTGAGGCAGAAGGCTGCTCACAAGCTTGAGGCTAGCCTGAGCTACAGGCTTTTTATCTATTAAGAACTTATGTAATAAATTCTAGGCCATACTGAGCTAAAGGGTGAGACCCTGTTCTCCAGTCCAAATCAACCCAAAAGATTTCCATGTCGAAAAAACAATCAATCTGAGCCCTCCCTCCTCCCCAATGAACACAAGCTAATGTTATTTAGGAAGAAAACCCACAGTTGAGCAAATGCCTTCATTAATTGCCTGTAAGTATGTCTGTGGGGACATTTCTTAATCTGCTGCTGTGGGAGGGCCCAGCTCACTGTGCAGTGTTATCACTAGGCACACGGTCCTCCATGGCTTCATCAGTTCCTGTTCTGACTTGGCTCAGAGATGGATTGTGGCCTGAGAGTTGTAAGCCGAAATAAACCCCAGTAAGACAGAAATTAATACCAGAGATAGAGTTGCTGTGGCAGACCTAGCCATGTTTCGGGGAGGATTAAGGAAGAGTCTGAACTTAGGGCTAGAAAAGTTGTGTGCTCGGAGCTCTGTGGGCTGCACTGTGGGCTTTTGGAACACAATGCTGAGATACAACCCAGGCTTGTGAAGGTTTACAAGGAAGCAAAGACTCACGGCTACACTTTGTGTGACGTTTCTGTATTAAGGGTATGTGTTTCTGATCAGTAGAGCTGATAACCTGGCTATGGTTAACAGAAGACAGGACCACTAGAGAAACCCTTGCTGTGCTGGAACAATTGATACTGGTTGGCTAGGGCTGAAGAACCGGCTGTGATCCAGAACAGACCAGTAGCACTGAGGTAAAGTTTTTTGGAAAACATGTCCTTAGGCGCAAACACTTCCTTATGGTCAAGCACACAGAAGCTATAGTTCAGAGGGGAGCCGTGGCTGCACTGTTAATGCTTATGATTCCTAGGTGGTTCTGGTTCTGAAGTCATGATGGAATTCATGAAGAGAGGCTGGGAGAAGCCATTGGTGAGGGTGCACCCCAGTCGCAGCGTGGACCCCAGTGAGCCCTTGTGGCTGTCTGCACAAGCTCCCTAGCTGAGGTCTGAGGATGTGTGTGTAAGGCAGAAGGACTTGGGCTCTCTGCCTACCATGGAGCTCAACATATGCTTACCCTCATCTTCCCCATTTAGCAAAATCAGTCTTGGGTGGGAGGACAGCCGCACATAGGCATCAGGGATGCCTCAGGGGAAGACCTATCCCTTGGCAACTCAGTTGCAGGGTGTGGCCACGTGGGCAGGAGGTACAGAAATGCAAATAAGTGGGGTTGCGGATTTAGCCCAGGGGTAGAGCGCTTACCTAGGAAGCGGAAGGCCCTGGGTTCGGGCCCCAGCACCGAAAAAAAAACCCCCAAAAAAAAAAAAAAAAAAGAAATGCAAATAAGAGAGAAGGGTCTGGCTAACAAGAAAGGACAGCCATTGTCCACCCACCCCCATTATCACAATAATTCTGTGTATCCCCACCATCTTCTTCAACAAAACAGCCCTGAGCCTCCAAGAGTGCCTGGGCCTGTACCTCCTTCAGAATACACAGTGAGACAAGGACTGCACCCGGTGGAACAGGAGAAAGACCAAAGGGGTCAGCAGCAGTTAACCACCCAACCCGGGGAAGCTCTGCCAGTTGGATCCCAAAAGAGACAGACACCCTGACAGTCCAGTAGGCCACCAAGCCACAAAACAGCAGCAGGAAAATGTCACTGCTAAGCCTATAAGTAAGATTTAAAAAAAAAAAAAAGGGTCGCTGTCAAATACACACATTGGAGAAGTGTTTGTCACCAAACAGCTATGTGTGGAAAGAGGTCAGTGCTTGCCAGCCAATGTCTCTGACAGTCAGCTACAGTGAGTTGCAGTCCGTCAGAGGAACTGGCAGGGCTGGCACCTAAGACTCACCCTCTGATAGAGGCTAAGCCCTCAGCAGAGGGAGGTATTAATTCAAACACTTGGTAGGGCCTGGTGCTAATCTGTCACTCAGATTGCAGATGGCAACTGGGTTCAGCAAAGGCCTTCGAGGACAGCCTAGGAGAGGCAGCCCAGGTGCCTGGTCAGGGCGCAGAGCTTACCTGGCCTCCGAGAAACACTCACTGGCTTCCTACAGTGCTGTCTCTACAGGAAGTCAGCACCGAGAACAGTGTCCACCCACAAGAGATCTCTTAGAGTCATGGCTAGCATTCCGCTTCCACAAACCAAGAAACCCAATCTAGAACTGGCTAAGAAAAGAGCCAGCAGACACTCATGGGCATGGCTGGGTTTGCTGGGTCCATCTGCATGATCCACCGAGAGACCAAACGACCCAGGGACAGTCATGGGAAGAGTACAAGGGAGAAGATCACTCAGAGCGGGACACACTTAGCAGTGGGGAACAATGGAGCTAACTGCGTGCGTCCTGGGCAAACCACGGGCCTCACGCATACTTTGTTCCAACACTCGGCCCTGGTAAACTGGAAGCCCAGGTCCCCAGACGCAAAGTAATAAGGCCCAGCCACAGCCCCCAATTACATCATCGGTGCACAGAGTCAGTAGCAGTGTCAGGCCTGAGAAGGTTGTTGAGTTTAGATGTGGAATTAGGGTTTTCTCCTCCACTCTTCTATGTCTTTTCTCCTCCCTTATCCCTCTGGTTCTCTCTGACCTCACACTCAAACTCTGTGACTAAGGACTGTCTTGATCTTTTTTTTTTTTTTTTTTTTTTTTTTTTTCGGAGCTGGGGACCCCAACCTTGGGCCTTGTGTTTGCTAGGGCAGCGCCACCACTGAGCCAAATCCCCAACCCCACTGTCTTGATCTTATAACACTTCCACAACTACCTCTCCATGGCGGGGAGAGCAGGAGTGCAACCCTGCCTGCATTTACTTAATTCTGACATTAACACAACTCTGAAGTATCTATTTAGCAACTCTCATCCAACGAAGGGAGCAACCTTACTCAACAATGTCTGGGCATGCTAAACACCCTGCACGCCAGCACCCTTGGGATGCAAAGAAAGCCTTTAGCAGGGCATAAATGCTTGCTGGGCCTGTGTAACGACTCACAATCTCCTCCTCCCACCTGCACCTCTTCCTCCCCGCTTCCCCGGGTAACAATCCATACCGACCATTGCACCCACACCTGCCTCAGCCTTTGCTGGGAAGGCATGAGAACAAGAGCCATCTGAGCTGAGCACGGCTGGCCTGCAGTGTGGGGACTCTGGAGAGACTGACGATCTCCTCACAGGGACTTGACAGGCTCTGTCCCCAAGCTCTGCTGCTCTCCAGAGGAAAGGGTTAGCAGGAGTGACTAAAGCAGTGAAGATGTGCAGCTCACTTCTTGAGCAGTGAAGACCTGTGCTGGCTGGAATTTAAGAACCCCTAGAACCCTGGTGCACAGAGGTGAGGTCCACTGCTCAAAGTAGGCCAGGCCGTGAGTGAGCCCAGCTTTTCTGAATAGGGGTCAGCAGCAATGGCCAAGGGCAGCCAGTCAAGCCAGTCTACTGCTGTTTGATTTACAGAGACTGACAATGCTGAACTTCTCCCTCCCCAGGTCTGCTGAGGCTAATTTCACCCACTGAGCTCTTAGAAAATTGTCTAAGCTACATGAACACGTGAGTCACTGCAGGGACCAGGAATAACCAGTGCCAAGCCAGGGTCTGTTTCTCCAGACAACTACCCTACTTGGTTCTTCAAACATCTAGAGTGTGGTGGGGCCCAGAACAGGGGCGGCAGTGAATCAGGAGAGTCACAGAAAGGCAGGCCTCACAGCTAGATCTTATAAACCACCCTGCTCAAAAGATCCTGCTAGCTCTTCCTGGCCCTCACCACCCAGCCCTCTCCTGGGCTGCTGGCACTGGCTGGCCACTGCTCTGCAACCTGCTAGCCTCTCTGTCATGCTGGTCACAACAGAGCTGCTCTGCTTGCTCATGTGTGTATTTTTAACCTGCCACCCCCTTGGAGGAACAGGCACCAGGGGCAGGGGACCTCACCCTGTCACCTCTTGAATGAGAAATGACTTAGGGAAAAGAAGGTCACTCTGATCCTTCCACCAATGCTAAAAGCCAGAAGAAAGGGTCTGACTGGAAAGCCCCTGGGAGCAGTGACAACTAGGGCACAGCTGTTGCTTTCCAAAACGGCTGAGGGAGGCTGCAGCACCCAACATCTGGGAAGCAGGGGCTTCAAAGACGGATCCGGCAACTGTACCCATGAGTCCGGAGCGGGTGACAGCAAAGAGGGAAAGCTGGACCACAGTTTGGAGTGGCTCTGGCTTTGCGGCTCTGCTCCCCATCCCTCCCAAATGAGTTACCCAAGCCCTGACCCCAAAGTTCCAAGCTGTTTTGGTTCTGCCTGTCAGCCTTTCAGTACACCTGTCTGGATGAAGTGGCCATCATCGTACCCAACATCCCTCTCAGGGCCCTTCTCACCCGGTGAGTCTTGCTGTAGGTGTAGAGAAAGGCCAGCCGGTAGAGACTCTTGTAGTGCTGTGGGAAGCGACTCAAGCACAGGCAGAAGGAGGCGATGCACTGCTCTGTGAGGAACTGGCGCTGTTCCTCAGCACCTGCTGGCAGCCCCTGAGGGAAAGCCACTGGCTCCCCTAGGGGGTCACTCCTCTTCTTCCCATCCCACGGAGGGGGCGTGGACACCGAGGGCTTGCTGGGGATGTAAGCAGAGGCCGAGGAATCTGCCACAGGCTTCTGGACGCTTGGTTCTACAACCCGGAAGGCCTCTGTGCTCTCCAATGACTCCTCCGTTTTTCCTACAATTGAGAGGAGGAAGAGAAGCCACTTGGTTTTGAGCTCTTTTTATGCAACCGTCTAGCACAAATAATGGAAGAGCTCAGTAAGGTGACGGGGACAGCTAGGCTGATACCCATGCTTGATGGGCAATGAACCCAGCGATGGGAGACACAGAGCCCCATAGCTCTGGCTCCACCCCTACTGGCTGTGACCACACAGGCTCCTGCTGCAAGAAACAGGAGGTGCTGCTGGCTTCCAGCAGGGGCCCCAGAGGTGACAGAGCTGGGCTCTGGCTCCGACCCAGTGAGTGGTGGCACAGGTGCTATTAGGCATGGTCTAGGGACACGAGAGGCAGCCCACACAGGGGAGGTGACATCACCACTGCTAGTCAAGCAGCCAGGAAAAGGCTCGGCAAGTGAAATACCTGTTCTACTGGCAGCAAGCTCCTCGGCCTACGGTCTACCCAACACTCCTCTCTGGGCTGCTGCAGGTGTGCCGTGTGGTAGGTACGGTCCCTGCTTGACAAGTCCAACACCTGAGGTCAATCCTGCTCCTCAGTTAGCATGGCGGACCCAGGATCAGCCTCAAGATGGCAGAGCTGAATGGCCTCACACCACCCCTCCTGAGGTACAGCCTAGTTGGCTGCCCGTGGAGGAGGCTCTCTGGCCCACTGCCTTGAGGTATCCTGACTTTGGCTTATCCTGCACAGCCTGTCTGAAGGCGTCAGTCTGACCTATTCTGAAGACAGTCTCAGCAGCCCTCCTGCTAACACGAGGAAGGCCTGGCACGAGCTGAAACCTAATACGGCAGAATCAAGACGACAAGGACCAGGGCTCCAGGTTATCTCCACACAAGTACCAGCAGACCTAGGCAGACCTCAGGTCTGTGGCAAGGCTGGCCGCCGTTGTTCTTCTGTGTCAAGGAGTGAAGTGAGCAGCCAGCTCCCTGCTATCCCAGCTCCCAGAACACCTCCTCTGCACTGCCACTTCAGTTGGACACACACACACACACACACACACACACACACACACACACACTTACACACACACGCACACACACGCACACACCCACACACACACACACACACACACGCACACACACACACACACCACACACACACACACACACACACACACACACACACACACACACACACACACACACACACACACACACACACACACACACACACACACACACACACACGCACACACACACACACACACACACACACACACACACACACACACGCACACACACACGCACACACATACACACACACACACACACACAGACCTCAGCACGTCACTCAGTGTTTCTTCTCTCGGGTCTCCCCACCTAAGGTAGAGGAATGGCACAAACTGTTTCCTCCCTGGAGCCCAGAGCTTAATAGGGGCCCATTCTAGAACTTAGTAGGGCTGTTCTTGCTCCTACTGTAACCTGCTTTTGTTCTGCAGTGCTAGGGATAAGGCCCAGGGTATCACCCCAGCTCCCCCAGCATCTGAAGTGGATTGGGTGACTGTCAGAAGTCCTGAGGGTCTCTGCTGCCATGATACCGTGCTGTCAGCTCCTCTCTGTGGACCCCTAATTTAGAGCTGGCACCCACCTTGCAGGATTACCATCGTCTTGCCCACAAGCACGTGAGGTCTCTGTGTTCCAAACATGGCTCAACACAAGCAGTGGGACAACGGCTATGATCCCAGCTGAGACTCCGGGAAGGGAATCGGATGATGATCCAGCCCTTGGCCTGGGTCAGGGGTCAGGAGTCAGGGGGCAGAGATGACACTAAATGCTCAGACATACAGCCTCAGGAACACAGTTTTTATGGAAAGCAGGCAGAGTGAAGGGTTTAGTCCAGTTCAGTATACACATCGGAAGGACCAAAGAAAATGGCAATCTCTGGCAGTTACAGTTCAGTTGCTCAGAGTTCTGGGTGGCCCAAGAGGTCTAGGAAAGATGAGTTGAGCTGCCTCACCCAAACATCCACTCCCTCTGCTAGCTGGGCCTCCCAGACCATGCAATTTTCCACTTTCTTGTAGAAGAAAAGGGGTCAGAAGTGGCTGTAAGTCCACATGATGCTTCCAGCCAGGATGTCAAGGAATAGCCCACTATCAGACGCATGAAGATGGTATGATACGGTACTCCCACCCAAAGGTGAGAGAAACACACACTGCCAGGCAGCCCAAACTGGGTCTTTATGGCAAGAACTGGTTTAGAATGCTGCCAGTGCACGTACCAAGCCTAGCAAAGACTGAGTGTTCTAGAAAGCATGTCAGCCCGCCATGGTGAACCGGCTCTGTCTAGTGGTTTCCTGGGAAGGGTGGAAGGGACACTGCTGAACACCAGCACAGACCTGTCAACCACAGACAATGCCACTAGTGACCAGAAAGTATAGGCCATGTGTGGCCATGGTGCAGCAGGTCTTAGTGTTCACTGTGTGGGCTACACTTTGGGTTTTACATACTACAGAGGGAGTTTGTGTTTAAGTACTGTCTCCCCGCCCCCTCTCATTTTACTATTTCTGCCTACATAATATGAGCATATACTTTGAAGATCTGACTCGTGCAGAGGGGAGCTCCAGAAACATGAAACAGCCCCAGTGTAAATGTCTCCTGAACACCGGACCATCTGCACTTGGGTGACATTGTAGGGAGGAAGGTTGGGGGCTAGGCAGGATCGGGAAAGCAGACCCTGCTCCCTTCAGTATCCACCGCCTGCAGTGGACCTGGACCTATCATAGTCTGCTCTTCAGTGGGCACCCAATGCATGAACAAGGGCCCGGAGTCCGTGGTACGTATGGACGGGAGGGAGCAGCAGGTTGGTGGTAGGGCTGCCCAGAAGAATGCAAGGTCAAGAGATGCGGTAGATTTCAGTGGGCGCTGGCCTGCGGCTCTGGCTGTCTCAGGGAGGCTGAGAGCTAGTTGTGGGCTAAAAGGACAGCACAGAGGCAGAGAACACACCTAAGCTAGGCTGGGAGTGAGGAGAGACAGGGACAGAACATGCCACTTCAAGCCCGCCAACCATTTAACAGCCTCTGGCTCTGTCCTACCATTCCTCACCGGTGGCCAGCAATGCACCGTATGTCCCTTTCCCCAGATCAGTTCGGAGTAAAAGAGACAGGACAGTAGCGTACTCCTTAGTAGGTCCTACCTCGCACAGGATGCAAAGAGGCCGGATGGGAAATGTACCCCCTAAGTCGTTTGAACGCTTGCCGCACAGCCACTTCAGGAAGGTGTGTGCCCAGCTGGAGGACGCGGGGTAGACCGAGCTTTTGAAGTGACAGCCAGGCCCCTGTCCTGACTCTAGTTTACATCTTCTTGACTATCTGCTAAGACATACCAAATCTCGCCACAGCTTCCACTGCAGAGCATACCCCTCAAACCGTGTGAACCAAAATAAATCCTTCTTCCCTTAAGTTACACCTGTCAGGCACCTGTGCCACCGCAAGGAGGGAATCACTAACACGGACGTCTACAGGGACACGCTAACAGCGCAGAGGGCCACAGACATCAGCAGAGTCTCCGTGTCTAAGAGTAAAACTAGCAGTGCTGTGCAGAGTGTGCGAGGCATGTTACGTGTTCCTCTCTACTCTAAGTTTCCTAACGTGCATTTATTTCCATTACAGAATACAACCAACAGGAAGGGGGACAGCACAATGACTGCCAAGAAAGTGAGGCAGGGCTGCATTTCTTTTTCTTTCTGGTTCTCAGAGACAAAATGTGCTCTGTGTTCATTCTGCTATCAAACCTGTGACCCTCCCGCCTCAGCCTGCTGAGCGCCAGTTAGAGATGCATCACCACATTGCGGCTTTAACCTTATCCCCACCCCCTTGCTACTTTTTAAGACAGAGTCCCACTGTGTAGTCCTGGCTGCCTCCCAAGTGTGGGGATTAAAGCCATGCACCATCACACCTTTACACCATCACAGCTTTAACCTGTCTCTTGATGGTGACCAGGCACAGGTAAATCTGTCTGATAAGAGTCCTATAAGGACAGCCAAGGACAAAGAACTAGAAGAGTCCTATCCTCCTCTAATGGCCTTGGCCCACCACCACAGTTACAAGTGAGCCTCTAACTTGCATAGAAACCTGCTGAGGTTAGGCCCAGGCCCCAGGGGATGCAGGCTACCGGCCACCCAGCCCACCTAGAAAGCAACAGAGAGCAGTGACTAAGGCTGACCTCCTCACCCTTTCTCAGCCTCAGAAAAGGCCTCAAGGCTTTCCTTCTTCTCAGGTGTCTTAGAAGGCAGTGTCTGGTCTGGGACATCTGAATATGGGACTGGGTTTTCTGGCAAATAATAGCATTACCAAGAATGGGAAAGCTCTTGGGAAGACTAATGAGGAAGGGACTTGCTGTACAAGCATGAGGGCCCTAAAGCCATGTAAAGCTGGACACAGTAGCGCACACACGTGTATCCCAGAGCTCCTGTGGCAAGATAGGAGGTGGACACAGGAGAATCCATGAAACTCACAGGTCGGCCAGCCTGAGGCACAGCAGCAAACAACAAACAAGGTTGAAGGTGCAGACCTGGCTGTGCTCTGATCTCCACGTGTGTGCCATGCACTTGCACACCAGCACATCACACACACACACACACACACACACACACACACACACACACACACACACACACACACCACACAAAACACAAAACAGAAAAGGAAGCTTTGAGAATCTATGGCTAAGTAGCCCCAGTCTAGGAGTGGCAGCAGGGACACCTCAGCCCGCCTATAATCACACTACTAACTTAGAAGCAAGGCTCTGTAGATTGCCACACAGGAGAGCCAAGGGATCCCAAGGGAGCTGGGCATATCCCAGGCTTAGATCAGTGCTCTCTGCCCAAAAAAGGCAGATTTCCCAAGAAGTCTGATATGATTCAGACTAAAAAGAAAACATACTTGTGACATTCAGAATCCCATGACTTTTTCTGATAACCATTCATTCACCAAGGCGGGGCAGGCGTACTATACTGACACTGTGAACATGGCCTTCCCAACAGGGAAATGTGTCATCACTGTATGACAAGTGTCGCAGAGCATCTTCAAAAGCTGCCTTATTTAATCCTCACAGTTCCTGGGGTTTGGCGCTGGGACACTCCTATCCTAGAGGCCTAGAGAGGTGAGTGACTTTCCCACTCGCATGCTGGACAAAGAAGCAGAGGCATGAAGATGGAGGCCAGGCTGGGCCTAAGCTGTTCCAGAACTCAGAGCTCAGTTCTTCCTGGACTGCCCCAGGTGATCAAAGCAGGCCCAATTTAGCAAGTTAGGCTTCTTACCTCTTTCCTCTGTGGGCCCTGGAAGGTCTTTACCACTTGGTCCTGCTTGAGCACTGAGCCCAGAGATCCTCTTCTCTGGAAGGAGCTTTCGAGAACCGTCCAGCAAACTTGTGGGCTCATTAAAGAACTCCTGTGTTGAGCTGGAGTCTGACAGTGCCACAGCTGTGCTGTCCTGGCTTCGGTCTGAAGGAAGGAGGGAGGAAAAGGCAGGAGCATGAACTCACACCACTTCTAGCATAGAGATCTACTAGGGCTAGATTCCCACAGAGCCCAGGACTGCCCTGCAGCCGAGCATCCTCTGCGTATCACTCTAACTCTGCTGAGCCCAACCGTCTGAGAGGCCCTGAGCCCCTCACAAAAGGCACCAAACTCTATGGCCGACCTTCCGAGTTTCTCCAAACAGTAGTCTGGCAAACTCAGCAACTGGCTCCTGTGGGAAAAGCCCGATGTCCTTTGTATACTGTAGGGATAGTCCTACTATGGCTAATTTCAGCTACCAATATGCTTCTGGGAGGTATGGAGTTGAGAAGAGACAGACTGGTCACCACTGTGTAGTGTTGCTGCCATAGAGACTTAAGAGAAGGCCCAGAGGCCAAAAACCAAAACAAACAAACCAGCAAATATTTTCAAGCAGATGTATGTTCTAGAACAAAGAGTCTAGATTCCTTTGAGTCTCGGACACAAGGCAGTTTGTATCACTCCCTGGCTGTTCCTCTCAGGTCTCCACAGGCACTCTAGGAGAACGACCAGAGGCAGGGCTGGGAGGAAGCTCAAAGAGCACAGGCCTAGGGAGGAGGTGCAGCTTAAAGGACGTGAAGCTCATCTGGACCCTCATTCCTAAGGGACAAAACCTCCAGTTTCAGGGCGCAGGCAGCAAATCGTGCTGCCCCAGGATACAGGGGAAGGAAAAGGGGAGAGTTTTTGATATAAGAAAAAGCAGGGAACCTACCACTAGGGAGAAAGCTGTACCCCTGAGATGCAGGGACATAGAGCCTTCCTAAGTCTGAGGCTTAATCAACAGAGGGCAGCCTCTGCCCCAGGACAGCCAGCAATTACCCACAGCAAAACAAGCAGAGCAGAATCTGCTGCAGGAGAGAGGAGTAAGCGGGGAGAGAACTAGAGAGCTGAGCAAAGTGTCGTCTGGAGAAAACATGGAGCCATCATAGCAACCGCAGACCGCAACCGAGCTCAGAGCCCCAAAGGCAGCTCACGCATCTCTTCCAGGAGCAAATATTATTCACCTCAGTCAGTTTCTTTGGTCCTACATGTGATATCTGTTATTCACTATAAAATTATAAGAAATATATACATGTGTTAAGAAACTAAGGGGCTGGAGAGACGGCTCATCGTTCAGAACACTGACTGCTCTGCCAGAGGACCCCGGTTCAAAATCCCAGCAACCACATGGCGGGTGAAAACCATCTGTAATGGGATCTGATGCCCTCTTCTGCTGTGTGTGAAGACAGCTACAGTGTACTCATGTATAATAAATAAATCTAAAAAAAAAGAAAAAAGAAAAAAAGAAGAAACAAACAAAAACCCATACTGTAAAGAGGCAAAATAACAACTAGAATTGGAGGTGTTCATTGACTATTTAAAATAGTAACAATTAATTAATGCGATGTACAGCTATAATTAGGATGTTACAGCTATAGTGGAAAACTTGCATACTACCCACGAACAGATGGCAAATTTAAGAGTGAGCTGGAAATTATACAGAAGCGTCAAATGCAGTTTCTAGAAATAAAAAAACAATAACCAGAAATGAGATAATGCTTTTGGCCAGGCTTCCCAGCAGACTTGACACAACTAGGTTGAAGGATCAAAACTTAAACTAGAGGGCTGAGAAGGTGGCTCAGAGGTTAAGAAAGAGCACTGGATGTTCTTATATAGGACCTGAGTTTGGTTCCTGTCACCCACACAGTGGCTCAAAACCACTAGATCCAGGAGATCTAGCACCCTTTCTGGTCTCTGGGCATCAGCCACTCACATACTGTACATATTTATACATGCAAGCAAAATACACATACGGAAAAAAAAAATAAACTTAATTCCTGGCATGACAAACAAAACTTAAAACTGATGGAATATAAACAATCCAAATTAGAGAGGTGGGGTGGCAAAGCAGAAGAGAGCACATAAACGCTCTAACCCCTTACCCAGAGTCACGGAAATGAAAGAGTAGCATTTGTCCAGCATATGCAAAGCCCTGGGTCTGCCCCCAGCACTACAAAATTTAAAACGCAGACTTTTCCAAAACTAATGAGGCACACTGAGTCACCGGGAACCTCAGAGAGCACAGAGGAAGGATTGTTTACACACGACAGAGGGGTCACACATGAACAGACTGTAGCCGGGGATTCAGGAAAAGGAAGCCCCACGGCTGGAGCGACGAGCGGAGGTTAAGGGCACTTGCTGCTCTAGCAGAGCCTCTGGACCCGATCGCCAACACTCGCATGGTGCCTCACAACACTCTACAACTCTAGGGCCACGGGCCCGACACCGAAGGCCAGGCAGAACACTCACACACACTAAATAAACAAACCTTTTAAAGGGTTAAGAAAGTAAAGCAACAACAGACTTCTGACCAGAAAGCATGTTCGCATGTACCAGATAATATCTTTGTGTCAGAGCAGGGGGAGAAATCAGACTTTTGAATCAGTAACGATAATTTCCTACAAGGTAGGAAGTAAACAAAGACCTTTCTGAGATACAGAGAATCCAAGTAAATTTATTATCAATATATGAGTCAGGAGATGTTAAAATAGAACAAATACGAACCCAGAGAGAAAGCTGGACCCGTATAATAGAAATGTCTCTAGAAATGTCGAACGTGATGATGAACACACAAGGCCGTCTACAGGCGTGCTGTTGCTAGCACTGATGCTAGTGTAAGGCCAGCACCGATGAGGTAGAAGGAGAGACTTGATGTCAAAAACCTGAAGGGACAGCAGAGCACGTAGCCTTGTAAAACACGCAAAGGTAAAATGAACAGACACCGAGGACACCGGGAGGCCCCCAGTGCCGGGAAGAAGTGCAGTGTCTTCATAAGGTTGGTGATGATTAATGATGTCGTTGCTAGCCCGGACGCGATCGGTGAGCAAGTGAGAATGTAGTGTGGGCATCTGAGGGTGAAACAGGGATCTAGAGAGCCAAGTTCAAACTCTCCCTGCATCACTGACCAGGGCAGACACAGCCTACTGTGGCCCTCCCAGTCTTCCTTCAGAACCTTAGGAATCTAACACTGGTGACCAGATCAGCAGGTAATCAGGGGCTTGTATGAGCTGCTTAGTGGGCAAATGAAAAACAAGGTGGAATTATTTCCACAAAGTGGAAAGCCCAGAGTCTGGCAGGCAGGCAGACCGTCAGTGCTGGAGTCCTGCTCCTCTGCTCCCGAGCCTGGAAAGTCTAAAGACCGCGCCACATTTATTTGCACTTTGGTTCCCTGTGTGTAAAACTAAGGAACAGTGTTTCCTTCCCCAAACTGTCATTATGATTGCATAGGTCATTAAACACACGGTGTCTGTGCAGTACCTGGCACACATGAAAATGTCAACCCAATTATCCATACAGAACCCATACAGAAGACTCGGTGTGATTTACCAGTCATGCCTCACATTAGCCATCAGAAATCTGATTCTGAATGGAGTTTGCTGAGTTACACTGCAGTGGGTACAGACGTCCATTCTTATCAGTGCACGAACACCCACCCCGAGCCGAGAGGCACGCAGAGGACACTGAGAATCAGCTCTGACCTCCAGCACCTGTTCTGCTGCTCTGGCGAGACAGAGGTGTCAACACGCAGCACAGGGCAGACGGCTGTCAAGCCCACAGCCCATAAGTCCTAAGCGTGGCTAGCCAGATGTAGTAAGATCAGAGGATTTGGGTCACAGATCAGATCCAAGCTGGAACTGTCTTACTTGACCGAGGGCTCTTCCCTTACTCTCAGGGTCAGGCTGTAAGACTTCCCAAGTCCTGAATGAGGGGTGAAGGCCAGGCCTGCTACACTCGGAAGAAACTCCAAACCTGAGTCTCCACCACAAAGGAATCACTGCTCCCTCTGCAAGACTGAGAGCTCCCTGCTGTCTCTGTAGAAAGAGAATACTGACAGATGGTGACCACGGCACTTCTAGTAACCATAAAGAAAGGAGTACCACAGCATATAGAGGAGGCCAGAGGACAGCTCTGTGCTCAGCTATCTCTTTCCGTCTTGACGAGGGCTCCAGACGGCACTCCGGTAAAGGGCTTTATCTTGCTAGCCCTTGTTGAAGAACTTTGAACTTACAGGTCTCAGGCCCACATTCCAATCTCGTGGCTGCCACTGCCATGCTAGACAGACATGGCTGATAGGTCTACTGCTTTCGACTCCCATTTCACGCTTTTAACACGTTTTAGTATCCTTATTCCTGAGCCTGGGATCTCCACAGGCTCTACCACCTATCACAAGCTAATGACTGCACAATGGCCTATCCCATCCTACAGCATTCACACCGGCCCAGACAGGACTAGCTTGGGCAACACCAGGGAGGCCTGAAAGCCCCTAGAAGATGCAGGCCATGCCCTTGCTGTTACCATCCCCATGAGATCCAGGCCAGGGCCAGCTCATCTCAGGCAACAGGAAACACGCTGAGGTGACTGCAGCCCGGGGAGCATTTCCAACACTGAGCTTCAGGAAGCCAGCCTTACCAGGATGACCTCACCCACTGGCAGGCTGCCCCACTCGCTCCCTGGCTCTCAAGCTGCTAGGCTCTGGGCCTAAAAGAATTGCCAGTTTGGTGGAATCCCAGCTGTGATCGTTATAAAAACAGAGGACTGACTTGAACAAATGGGTATTTACTCCTAATGAGTTAATACCTTCGCAATGCTTCAACATGAGGGGACTTGGTTCCACCAGCAACACAGGGACGATAGCCAGACTATAACGGGAATGCTGTGGGCAAGAAGAGATGACAGAATGGAGGGTTGTGCTCCACTGAAAAGCAACACCCAGCAGAGAACATTCTCTTCAGCCTCTTACAATAACAAGACAGCCAACAGCAGCCATAGGGGAGGGACCGAGGCTGGACAGGCCTGTGGATGCACTCGAGGGCTCCTCCCCAACCTCTCACTTGCATGAGAAGCTCTGTGAGCTGGCAGAGCAGAGGCTGCCACTGGTCCTGAGGATGCTGTGGTAGCTCCAGTTCTCTCCTCAGGGAGGACCACAGTATAAAGCTGTCCTAATAAAAGCACAGCTGATGGAGCCGAATCACCAGTCCTGTGGCGGGCGACACCTAAAGGTCACAGCGCTAGGCAGAGTTGGAGGTTAGAGGTTGTACACAACAAAGACTGGGAGGGTGGGGCAGCTGGGGGCAGCAGGGCGCTCTGGCAAGGCTGCTGCCTACTCTGTGATTGTAGGGTCTCACAGGCATTAGAAACAGGAGATGCCAAGGCCGGGTTGTAGGTCAGTCAGCAGGACTTTGCTGGCATGCAGAAAGCCCTAGGCTCAATTCTCAGCAGCACATAAGCCAGGTGTACACCTCTAACTCCCATACCCACTAGGAGAGGCAGGAGGATCATGAGCTTGAGTCGTCCTTGGCTAGAGAGAGGGTAAGCATCTTCTCCTGCCCTGCTTCTTTCAAGACTAAATGAATGAAAGAGTTGCTGTTTTAATTATGTGCAGATGTGCTGTGCACCTGGGTATAGGTGCCCTCAGAGGCCAGAGGGGGTGAATCCTGAGGCTGGAGTTACAGGAGCTTGTGAGCCACAGGACATGGGTGCTGAGCACTGAACTAAGTCCTCTGGAAGAAAGGCAAGTGCTCTTAACCTTTGGGCCATCTTCTCCAGCCCAAGACTAGACACTTTAAGCTACATGTCTTTCTTTTCATTGTGTATATATGAATTCATGCACACACACACACACACACAGACACACACACACACGCACGCAGTGTGTACATGGAAGTCCGAGAGATAACTAGTTCTGTCAGAAGGTCCCTCGGGTGTGGTGGATGTGTCTTTTCCTGATGAGCCATCCGTCTTGCTGCCCCTCCCTCCTCTCTTTCTCTTCCTTGAGGAAAGAGAATGTTACTTCACAGCCCTGGAACTTGGGGTCTACCTACTTCAGGTCTTGATTTCTGGGGTTGCAGATAGGAGTCACCACACCTAGCAGAGGTGAATTTCTTCAAATAAGATACGTTAATAGGATGCAGCAAAGTTCAGGATTCCATTTTTCTCTGTCCCTTCAGGTCTGGTGAGTATGGAACAATGGTGAGTGATTTAAGATAACCCTGATTATAAACTCCTTGAAGACACATATGGTTCCACATCAGGAACCCAACTGGTCAGAAGGAAGCCAAGTTTCACTTCTTTCTCAGTAAAGGGGTAAAGATGAATGAAAAGCTCTTAGCAGGTGTCTGGAAGCCTAGCACAGTGGTACACACCCATAACCCCAGCTAGCACTCAGGAGGCTGAGGCAGGGGCCAGCCTAAACCACCTGTCAGGATCGGATTTTAAAACATAAAAAAGTAGGTTGCTGTAGCGTGCACACACGCAGAGCCCTCCCATCTCCTCTCCCAGGGAGCCACATCTGCCCAGGTACAGCTGACTGAGGACCTTGGGGAGGCAAACAGACAAAGGTAAGAGGGAAAGTCTGCCAGGAGCATTACAGCATGCGTTAAGAGTACCCCAGCTAATAAGGAGATGGCTCAGGGGCCATCAGGTGAAATCAGACAAACAATGGAGCCTGGCTGCTCTCCCACAGCATAAGGCCAGCCTGAGGCTCTCAGAGTAACGAGCAAAAGTGAGTGAAGCCTGTGGCAGCCTCTCCTCCTCCTCCTCCTCCTCCTCCTCCGGCTCCTCCTCCAGCTCCTCCAGCTCCTCCAGCTTCTCCTCCTCCTCAGGAAGCCTTGCCCTTGAGGCTCACCAGTGGGGCTGAAGGAAAAAGGATGACCACACTGTTTCCTCCTGATTCCCAGAAGGCCCTCTGCAGAGAAGTCTTCTTAGCTCGTCAGGCATATAGCCAAGCAAGGGCCAGTGTACTGAGGAAGGCCAGAATTTGAGGAGACTTCTGGGAGAGCAGGGCCATCAGATTCCTTTAGGGCGGTGCTCCCATGCATCACTCTGTAACTTGGGGAGGACTCACCTTCCCTGGACAGAACTACATCTGCTTCATGGAGAGCTGAACTCAGCTTTGTCCCCACTCACACAGCACCCAGCCCGGCACACTGATAAAAGTAGGGAGTGTGTGGCAGACACATGAGGCTAGGGCATTGGCGAGAGCACACAGCTAAGAACTGAGCTTCAGTCCTACCTCTTCCACACAGCTGCCACGGGGTACTGCAGACCTTACCTGGGATCCTGTAGCTGAGGGTCCAAAGAGGCCGACACTCACTCAAGAGGGCCTTGGCAGGACGAGGGTGAGTGTTTGGCTAATGTTACTAAAGCAAAGACTACTCTCCTGGTTGCCTGCAGAGAGCCACCAAGAGGCAGGCAAAGGCAGGTAGTGTTCTCTTTCGCCTTGTCTCAGCCATCTGCTCTATCTCTGAGGGGGTCCTGGGACAGAAACTGCGGGTGCCCTAGACTTGAGACAGAGCAAGAAATCTACAGAAATCCTTTTTGATCAACTTAGCAAGAGACCGACACATGAATGGGACCCCTAAGGACAGGACACACATCCCACATTAGCCCTGAGTGCAGCAGCCTGGGCCTGACTTTTCATTTCAATGTTCTTTTAAAATCTTGCTTACATGGCAACTTTTCATAGTAACGAGTACTTGGGGCAAGACTACAAAGATCTGGTTCTCCAGCCTGGCTGCTCTGAGCGCCGAGTGGGGACAAAGAGCAGCTGCCAGTCACCTGTGGCTGGCACCTCTACCTCTCTACCTCCAGGGTAGGAGTCAAAGGACTAAGCACCCACTACAGAGTGGGAAGGGGCTGGCTTGGTGACAGAACGGCAGCCTGTCCCAACCGCTCTGAAAGGAGGTTCTCTTTTGAGTCTTTCTTCACCCAGGGTTAATTGTGCTCAACACCACAGGATGCCCAGTCTGACAGAGCTTCCTCCTGAGATGCGGGCTTCCAGGATCTCCTCAATGGGTCTGTGACACTTGCTCCAGCAGGGAACTTACAACAGCTCCTGTTCACTCCCTCGGGTTAGGCAATGAAGATGCAGAAAAAGACTGGCCATCACCTCACTGACTGCAGGGGCTCTCACTAGTCACCCTAAAGAGACCAGAATGTCTGCCAACCAGAAAACTAGTTTCTAAAACCACCAACTCAAGTAGAACCAACGTTCTGAGAAGTTTCCAAGTAGGCAAAAATCCTCTCCAGCTGGTCTTTGCCAGCTAGCTACCAGGAAATGATGGGTCCACCAGGGATGGGACTCATGGGTCCACCAGGAATGGGGCTGGCCACGGGAAACACAGGTGCCAGTAGCAGGCTGAAGAGACTGCGGAGTCACCGATGGGAGACACCAGAAGCACAGACACCTTGAGACAGAAGCAAGCAGCAGGGGGGAGCAGGGCATCACACTATGGGGACACACGCCGCGTTCCCACCCTGTCAGCCAGCTTTCCTGGGTCAGTGAAGCAATGCCAGACACTTCAAGCTCCACCTTGCTCAGAGGGTGGTGGTGCTGCGAGTCTGAAGGTCACTGGGAGTCACCCTGTAGCTCAGGTCAGGAGAGAAACTGGCCAGAGAGAATTCAACCTGCTCTGAACTCAATCGCCAAGAACAGACGACACCAGGATGGCTGGCAGCCAATGGCTATCCAGTGCATTTTCCGGGAAGGCTCCTCCAATAAAGGCCAAGGAGAATCTGTGTCTGGAGCCAAGCAGAGTCTCTGTGGCCCTGTCACTCTGCTGCTCTCCTGAGCTCTCCTCCCACAGCAGCCCTTTGGGCCCACTCCAACACACTGCAGAGCTCTCCAACTCTTTGTCCCCCCCCAAATCCCTTCAGCATTCTGTAGGCTGATAGCAGTCATCCCACCCACAGACCCAAAGAACCACCCAGCATCTCAAGACACCACCCGGGGGCATGCAGGTCCAACCACAGCAGGGTCAGGGCACCCTCAGCTGGACTTTCCCATGGTGCCCTCCTCCATGCCTAGCACACAGCAGGAGCTGTTTAACTGCCCCCATCAGCACTGGCCTGAGAGAGGGTCTCGGAGAGGTTAAGAGTAAGAGTGGAGCAGGAAGATGTCAGCTGACTGCCCGGAACAGCATGGGCTCCCCTGGCAGTCCCTCCCACTTCGGGCAGGTCTATCTACAGCAATACGGAGATCCCACGAAAACCGACCTGCCCGTCTCCCTGGGAGAGCAGGGTGAAGACCAGGCTCAGGAAGGACCAACTGAAGAGTCACTTGCAACCCCTGGCCCTCAGTAGTCAGGGCAGTGTGAACTACATAGGGCCACTCGGAGTTTTGGCTATCATGACAATCTGCAGTTTTCACACTTGTCCTCACAAGGGGAATTTGGTGTCTTTAGAGTCTGTTGCCTTTCTGTTGCTGTTCTAAGAACAAATGAACAAAGCAAAGGGGGTACAGGCCTGAACTGCCTGCCAGGCAGGGAGGCAGGAGGACAGGGGAGAGGCTACCACTGCCTCTGCATCAGGCCAGAACTGGGAAACGGGCAGTTGGCAGAAGCCAAGCACAGCACATCAAACACACATTCTTGAAATCACAGGACCGGCAGACATGAAGGTGCTCCTGGTCATAGGGGAAGCAGGGAGCCGGACTGAGGGCTGAGCATGCGTCTGCACTGTTCCCTGAAGCGAGCCGTGACAGGTGCAAGCAGAGAGACAAAGCCTGGAGAACAGAGTGTGGTCAGGGTTAGGGGCAGCACGGGCAATATTGGTGGAGGCCGTGTAGGGTGGGCAGGTGAGCATGGAAACAAGCAGCACACAACAGTGACAGGATGGTGGGTGAGGATGGATGGCCGTGAAGAGGGCATGCTACCCTAGCTTCCCTTCAATGTACCCCTCGACAGCCAGGGCCTGGGTTCCCTGGTAGCTCTGTCCATGCTGGTAATGGGGCAGAGTGGGCATCCCCTGCAGCCACCGATACCAGCGCCCAAGGCTCCAGCTCTTTTTGTCCTGTCTGCCAACACAGACCACAGAAATTGGCTAAACGTGGCCTTTTACCCCTAACCACGCCAGGCCTCTAGGACATGCACTCTTACACCTCCAGCGCTGACCTTTGGTTCACCCACTCCTCAGCTATGCAACTGACTTGGGGCTCCCTCCTCTAAGCTGACAGGGCTGCTGTGTGCACCTGGCACAGTACCGCCAGCAGGCCTGGATAGATCTGTAAAGTCCCAGACAGCCCACAGGGCAAGCCCTCTGACTTCTGAGGCCCTTCCTGACTTTGACATTCTCAAGTGACATGGAACGTGACAGGTAGACAAACAGTAAGGCTCTTCATTCAATAAATATTGCTATAGACATATCCTGAAATCAATTAACCAGATCAAATGAAGGCACAAGCCATTTAGGAAGGGCCCTATACCACGCACCTTTCATTGAGGAGCCTCCAACCAGGACAACACAGAACTATCATCTGTCCTGGGAGAGACTTTGAGAGATCTCTCTCTCTCTCTCTCTCTCTCTTCTCCACCCAACAAGCAGGAAGCCTGACTGCTCTCGGCTTCATTTTCTTTAGGGAATAAGCCCACTGCCAAGCCTGACGGCTGTGAAGATGGAGACATACTGCCGTCCTGCAGGCACCTGCTGGACCCGGCCTGGCACAGCATACAGTGCTGTGTGGAGAAGCCTGATGGCTCGCACATGTACACATATGCACACACCTGTACAAGAGCATCTGCCATTTGATGTGCACACACAATGACTAGGAGCCCCTGAAGGCTACAGAATACACGACATGTACTTTTCATGCCATTTTGCCCGGAGACAGGAGTGTCAATACGAAGCATATGGGCCAATTCCAGGAGATACACTGGAAGGAGCTGGTTGAGTTGGGACAACAGCTGCATCTGCTGGATACTGCACCTCAACTCCCCCTGCCTTCCCATCTGTTTGGTCAGTCTAAGGTGGCCTTGTGACTTGGGTAAGAAGAGCTGGATGTGATGGCTGGCTCCTGTGGCCTCAAAGCTTTCACCAAGTGTGATAGGTAGCCTGCAGGAAGTGTTCACCCTCAGTGCATGCAGCATGTTGCAAGACGGGACAGGTCAGGCAGTGGAGCTGGGTCTCACCTTAGGAGGAACGACTGTCAAATGGCTATCAAATGGCAAGCTGCCTATAGCCACATGGCGATGCACATCGTTTGTGGCCATATTCTGGCCAGAAAGTTGGGGTAAAACCCAAAAATAATGACATCCCCCAGGACTGGCCGTCCACTCTATGGGGTTCTAGTTCACGGATGACCTGCAGAACTGCATCTAGAAGTGGCCAGGCCGTGCAAAATCAATCAAGGCCCTTGTCTGAGGGCTAAGCATGTAATGGGTGCAGTCGGTTTGGAATTCCATCTCTCCACCACAGGGCCTGTACTGCCCCTGCCCTTCTGTCTGACCTCCACTCCCTAGTCCAAGTGTTATCAGGCTAGAAGCACCCTAGCTGCACTGGAGGGTGCCTCTGACTTAAGAGGAGGTATTAATCCCCCGTCTTGGGTCGGCTCATGAAGCAGGAGTAGCAGGAAGTAGCGTGGCTTCAGACTCCTGGCAAATGCCTTACCTTGCAACCTGCTTGTTTCTGCCTAAAGTGTGGCCCTTTCCTAGGAACCAGAAACGGATGAAAAGGTTACCACATCTGAAGAGTACAACTAATGTTAGGGCTCTATTCATTTTCTGTTACAGATACGTCTTTAGGGCCGCAGAGGGTGAAGAGGCTAGGGGATTTTAAAGTGCTATGCTTTCCATGTATTGGGGCTGGACAAAAGTGAGGTGTGGAAGCCCAGGGGCTCCACAGATAACAGGAGTCATTTTGGAACTGCTGAAAGCATATCTGAACTTTCTCGTTCTGCGAACTTCAGAACAACCATTAGGGTAGCACCGTACACTTGCCATGCCCAGCACCCAGTTCCTGAACCAGCAGCAGTTCCCTAATCGCTCTAGGGTCACACGTGCCGCGTGGCTTAGCAAGTCCATCAGTGCCAAGTGATGCCATGGGCTCCTCTGAGGCACTCCTGCCTCCCTCCGTCCTGCTCCTAAAAGCATAATCAATCCTGTGGGCGGACAGCCAAGCCCATGGTACCTGCAGTCTGAGCTGGCTGGGCTGCAGTGCTGGTTCAGGTCCTCCCCAGTCCAAGAGCATGGCAGACAGATGCAACATGGTGTGGGGCTGAATCAGCACCAGGGAATCTAGCAGAAACTCGCAGAGCAAGGGTCTACTTCTACTGTGCTTCCCTAGTTCTTCAAAAGCCAGTGGCTGGCACAGGGTGGTTCTTGCGAATATGAGTTAATTAAGATGGGGAAGAGGCTCCTACATAGAGGGATCTGCTGAGCTGCAGATGGAGGAGCAGGGGTCAGCTCCTCTCATTTCTGCTCTGCAGAGCCATAAACACATCACAGACACAGCCCACTGGGAGGTGGTGAGGCACAGGACATGCACAGATCCTCAGTCTCTTTTCCAACATGTATGCTGTAGGCCCAAACCAAACCTAGATGGATGGATGCTCAAGTGTTCTGTTCTCTCAGGAGATCACTGAAACACCAGCCCCAGAGGAGCAGAGGAAGCCCTAGCCACTGTGTCATCCTTTGCGAAGCTTTTCTGAAATGGATCTCAACACAGCAAGCTTAGGACAGACGCCCATGCTCGCCAGGAAACTGTACAGCAGGCAGACCTCCATGGAGCCAAGGCAGCACAAGCCCTGCCCCTCAGCTCTCTACCAGACTTCAGAGTGAGAGCTACCATGGCACCTAGAGAATGCATCCTTCCCTAAAAACCACCTGACATGGGGACAGCCCTGGTGCAATCCTAGAGCACCCAGGAGCGTCCCATCACCATCCTGGAAGGCGGAGCAGCAGCTCAGATGAGATGAGTGACATGGAGTGAGGGTGCCTTTCGCCTTCCAGCATGACCACCACCTCTCTAGGGTTCCAGCTCAACAGCCCTGGATCCATCAGGCTGCTTATCCCGAGTGCTCTGTCCCCGAGCCCTCAGCTTGCTACTGCACAGGTGGGAACATGGAGCGATTACGCTACAGGCCAGCATGCAAGCCTCCTAATGCAATAATGTTAGTAAGGAATGTGACTGAAGAGTCGCCACCTGCCTCCTCCCACATGGAACAGCCTCTGGAGGCCCAAGAGCGACAGAGCCATGACAGTGCGCTGCAGACAGACAGGCGTAGGCCACATGGAGCTGACAGTGACAAGAATCACTCCAGGCAGCCTACGGGCACCCCCATTTTGCAGGTAGGAAAATGCAAGCTCAAAAGGAAGCTGCCTCCGCCAGACCTGCCCTTTCCCTGCCTCCCAAGTGGGCGAGTAGGCAGATGGCGACCTGAGCATGTCTTGGAAGCACAAGCACTGTGAATCCATGAGGTAAATGAACAGCCGCAACATTGCCCGTGTCACCCCAGACCCAGCACCCCCCTCGCAAAACAGAGCGACGAATGAAGTCGCTCAAGCACCCCCCACGCTGGTGCCGCCCTTGGCACAGTAGGGAGAACAGGGACTATACCGTCCGGCGTCGCCTGCTGATGGGGTTTTTTACATTTGACGTAATCGTGGTCAATCGGAGTGGCTGTGTAAGGTGGGGATGTCAGACCTGGGCCAGAGGAGGAGGGAAGGGAGGCTCCGGGGCCCGGCAGTGTCCCAGCTGAAGAATGGGAGTCCTCATCCACCAGGCAGGCCTTCTCCCTGTGGGGACAGAGCTGCACATCAGTGCTCACACTGCGAGGGAGCAAATGCTTCCCAGGGCTGCTGCTCCACACTCCTTGAGTGGTCCCTGACTCGTGTGGCTAATGCCCTAGGGAGGAAGGGCTTCCCCCACATCACCCTCATAGCCTCCAGCCTCTAAATGGATGCTGCCCAACCTTTCTGGCCAGGGCTAACAGCATCTGGTTCAGGCCCAGGAAACCTTGCAGGGGAGGTAGCAAGCATGTCTTCAGCATGCACACCAAGTCAGAGCCTTTCTGCAAGATAGCGCAACACAGGCGATCCTTGACACATGGGCATCCACATAAAACTCAGGCTACCCGTACTATGCAGCAAAAGGTATGGGGCAGGGGCAAGGCGCTAACTAAACAGGTCAGCACAGTCGGTGTCACTGCCGAAGAGTGAGCAGCTAAAAACACCTTCACTGCTTCTTTGGTGAAGTTTGAGAGAGGAAACACAAACACAAAACGGGAAAGTCACCCTGTCAACCCCCACAACTACCAGGAGGAGAGACGGAGCAGAGACAGCCCTGCTACTTGAGTCAGGGGCTGAGAAAGCAGGGAAGTTGGGCAAGGAAGCATGCTTGCACTCTGGCCCGTCAGCATTTGAAATGAAAAGGGACACTGAGCTACACTTTGCTCAGTTCAAACCCACAAAGGCAAGCGCCCTGCACCGAGGGCCCCTCCAGAGCAGCTGTGCCTTGCTCGGGTTCTGTTTTGTTTGTTTTTAGTTAAGGAACCTGGAGGGGTAGCTCAGCGGCAAAACCCTTGCCTAGCATGCACGGGGGCTCCTGAGCTCAATCTTTTAGTACCACAAAAGCAAAATAAACCTGCAATTGCATGTGTGCAAATAACTACATACAAATATATACATACATACACACACACACACACACACACACACACACACACACACAAACCTATTTGAGAAATTAAACTGAATGAAGGCCAATTCTGGTGACAAGAGGTCTGTCACAATGTAAGTCTCAGTATGACTGTTATGTCCTTACTACAACGTGTTCAGATATTATTTATATGTCACATATTTCAGAGCAAAACGATGATCAGGAAACTTCCCTGTACCCTGGAAAGCGGCTGAGCACACTGTACCAACCTAAGTCACCTCTCACACAGCAGAGACTACACTGCGTGTGCAGAGCTGAGCACTGCTCGTTGGAGGCACGGTTTACATGACTAGCTTCAGCCATGACAGACAGTTCTCAGGGACAGGGCCTGGGAACAGCTTTCTCTGCTGGGTTCCGCATAATCCTCAGCCAGGTGGGGCCTCGGAGATGGGAGGGGCTTAATCCAGCATCAGGGCAGAAAGAACAAAAAAAAAGTATCTGGGACCCAAAGACAGCTATGTCAGGAGGAAAGTAATCAGTCCCCAGGCAACTGAGGAGATCCTGAGGACAGAGGCCGGTTCTCCCTGGCACTAGGAGGAGCCTCGCTGGTACTCCAGAGCACAGCCTCACTGGGCCTCAGAAGCCATCCAGTTGAGTCTTGGGTAAGAGGAAACAGGACAACCTGATCTGTCGGGATGTTCTGCACAGGACAAGGCTTTGTCCCACTGGAGCAGGAGGGCGAGGCTGGCTTCTCACCAGGACTCACCCCTGCACCAGCCAATGCCAGAGTCGAGGGTGGTGACAGACACCCTCCCACAAACTCAGTACACGTAGCTCAGCTCCACAGAGTTCTGAGTCCCCCTCCATCCAGTGGCCCTCCTCCAAACACTACCCAACAGCAAAATGAGCCACCCGGTCCCTGCACGCCGGTACTCACTTTTCTGAAGCTTTAGGTGTATTCTTCTCCTCGCCCCTGGCAAAAGGTCCTTCTGCTGCTTCCTTCATAAAGCTGACCAGGACCTCTGCGCTAACCCCAGAGTCAGGTTTGCCCAGGAGCTTCAGGATGGACGCATGGAGCCGGAAGTACACCTAGAACAACACCTCTGGCATAATAAAACAGCCTTCTCCAATCTAAGACCTGTTCCTCAGGTGAAGCAGCCATACTGGAAGCAGGCTGCTGCCCTGGGAGACAAGCTACCACACCTGCCTGTCCTTTTCAGCTTTAACACCCCCAGCACAAATCAGCACTGAAAATTAAAGTGGATACTGTCAGCATCCTAAGTGAGCACATGATGGTGGGATAATGAGAGTGACAGGCAGTGGGCACCGCTCAAGGTCTGCTGTAGCCCAGACTAGACTCAATCTGCTATTTAGCTGAGGGTGTCTGGACCTTTTGACTTCCCAAGTGCAGTGTTTTTTGTTTGCTCACAAGATGGGCAAGTCTTAAAAGGAGGGCCTTAGAATGGCTAGAGAGGCAACGGCTCACTGTGTCATTCTCTAGAGTAACTGGATGCCGCGGTCAAACTGGAGATGGTCTACAAGGCCACCTTTACACGTCAGCCCCCGAAGCACTCCTGAGAGAGCTCCCTGATGTGAGATTAGGGTGCACGCTTCCTCACACCAGAGGCCAAGCCCACAAGAGGCTTCTCAGGTAAGCAAGTGCTCTGAGCAACCGGGAAGCACGGAGCCAGCAGCCAAGTTTACCACACTTCCTGCTACACCGTGCCCAAGGAAAGTGCGAGCTACGAAAGCCTACAACTGTGTTCCTACCAACACAGTGACAGGAAGAACACCTAGACCTTCACGAATGCAGCTGGACTCTTAGTCCAGATTACGAGGTAGGGGACACCAGGGTCACTGGGGACTTGCATGTCTTATATTCTTGGGAATTTTATGACTCTCTTAAAACAAACAAATACATTTGGGGGGGACCCAAAACTTGTGCGCTAGAAGCAGGAAAATAACAAGAAACAGACTGCCTAAATTCCAAGCGCTTACTAGCCATATGGGACTGGCTGAGGGTCAGTGCTTGAGACCTCTGAAAAGATAAAGCAATCATGGTCAGGGTCTTGGGAAGCTTTGAACTCTGGGCTGAGCCAAGCAGCCCTGGGTTTCCACGCCTGTTCCTTGTTTGCTCACTTCTAAGAGTGCTGATCAGGACTGCTATGCACAACAGTACATTCTTCATCAACCCTATTCTAGAAATCATAAAAGTGAGTCCTGCAGTAAAACACTGCTCTAGTGAACAGCAGAGGAAAAACCAGAACAGAACACAACATTCGCTATCAAGAGCAGCCCGCTTTTGCCCTAGCCTAACCCACTAAGCTGGGAGACCCAGGCCCAGGCTGAGGCCTCACTCGGCCTTAGATACCTATCTGCACCTAGGTACAGGAGTGACCACCCTTCTCCTGACAGGCAACAGGTCTGAATGGCTGTGCGGCTCCGGATGCTGCACTCTAGTATCAGTGAGAACAGGTAGGCTGCAGGGGGAAGGCTGCTCCCTCAGAGAAATGAAAACAGAATGCCCATTCTCTCCAGAAGGACAAGGCACTCTTAGAAAGGGAGGCCAGGCTGCTTTCACAGAGGTGAGCAGGAAGCTGCTGAGCAGACGTGGCTACAGGGGGTCCCTGGGACTGTGAGCTCCAGCTGAGGGAGACAGCATGGCTGGGCAGACCCTCTGACCGACCCCCACATCCTACCCTGGACCTGCGGGGTTACCTCCAGGGCTTCCATGGCCAGCTCGGGCGGGTTGTGGTAGTGAATCTTCTTAGGGTAGCGGGCGGCCTCCTCGTGTAAGTAGTGGCCCGCCTGACGGTAGTGCAGCAGGTACACGGTCGGCGGCTGCTGCTGCTTCTCGGCCACTTTGCCCAGCATGTAGTGAATGAGCCACTCCTCCTCATCGCCATCACCCTCACAGTGGGCTGCAGACGTGAAACAGTGCCTGGCTGTCTCCAGCATGCTGTCTCGCCGATCCTCCATCTACAACAAGATCACAAGCCCGCAGACCGGCCTTAGGTGCAATGTCTGCACCTACCTAGGGATCATGGTTTCCTTGGGTGAAGCAGCTGACTTGTCCACAGACTTACGTTCGTCTCAGTGACCCTGAGACCCAGAACTGCTGTCACCACTTCACAGTTGCAGACGAGATACGGAGCTTGGGAGTCCCTTAGAGGCACACAAGGTACGGAGCCTGACTTAGATTCCAGCCCTTTCTCATTAACGCAAAGGTCCTTTCTTTTAGCTTCCTTCTGTAGCACCACCCTCACAGATGAGTTTATGAGGCGCCTACTGATCTCTTTCTAGGGTTCCCAACTATAAGCTGTGCGGCTGTGGTAAGAACTGGTGTCCCTCAGCCACACAGGTTACAGCTGGAAGGAGGTTAAGGAGGAAGAAGGCTGATACACTATGCCTCATTGGTCTCAGGCGTCCATTACCGTAGAATGCTCCACAGCAGGGCAGGAGCCCCTTGCTCCCACGCTCTCAGTGGGGCTTGCAAGCAGAGGGATTCCATCACACTGCATCTAAAATGGGGCTCTGCGGCCAGTGCTTCCGGGAAGGGCAGCTGGTTATGTGTAGTTCTGCTCGCACTGCTTAATAGCTGTGTGGCCCTGCCAATGACCCCAGTTTTGTTAAGTTCGGCAGGAACAATCTGCCACTCAGGAAGAAGAGAGACCGCGTGTCCAGAAGCTCGGCTATGTAACTCCACTCTGGCTTGTCATCTTCTGAACAGAATGGAAGGCCTTACTCATGGCTCTTCAGTCTGTGTACTGGATGCCTGCTGGGGCTGGCATCATGGCTGACAACTCCCAAGGCTGCGTGGGAGAAGGCATTGGTCGTTCTCATATGTAGCATGAAGCCCAGAACGAACCTCAAGTCACTTGGTTAGGAAGTTCTGGTCCCCAGTTCTTTCCCTCTGCCTTAAACCCAACACCATAGGGGATATTTCCACTCCCGCACGCCACCTCTGGCGAGCGCAAAAGCTAAAGACCACGGCAGCTCAGATAGAGCAATCAGGTGCATCAGCCTGGTCCTCAGACGTGCTAAGTAAACACTGCTCACGCAGCCAGGGGACTGCATCCTAGGACGCCGCCTCCCCAGAGGTGAGAAGGGCCCAGGGCACACAGGGCAGCCATGCAGGGCACTGTGCACACCAGATATTGAGACCAAACCTCTCCCTTCCTCCAGGACGGGACATCAAGTCTGCCCTCTACCTTCAGGAACTGGACAAAGTTCTGCAGAAGGTGCAGAGTGGGTTCCTCTTGGCTCTCAGAACAAGTACGCTCTGGAAAGTACAAGTGAGAAATCTCACAGGGAGGAACCCTAGGGAGGGATCACCTCACATCACTGTGTCGACCTGGAGCATCACTGCATCCATAATGTTACGAGGCCATCTAAAGGGTCGAGTTCTACAGCACTAGGGAGTTTCTGTATGCTCGGCTACAGCAGAGTTGAGTTCATATATAAAAGGATTGTATTTGAGCCGTAGAGCCTGACTGAGTAGAGACCAACAGCACAGGCTGAGGGAAAAGGGAAGCCAGACACTGCATTTAGTACAACAGTATCTAGGATAAAAGAAATAGACTAATAGGCAAGTCCTCCTAGATTTCTCTAAATGTACAGTCTAGAAAGATATAAACAGAATAACAACTTCTTAGAGAGGCATGCAGGCGCTTCTCCACTCTGTTCTTGTCGGGGTGAGGCCCTGTGCAGCACTTGATGTCTGCCTTCTCTTAGCAGTGGGCTGGGACCTCTAAGGCCATTTCTCACATATATCCTCTGCTTCTGGTGTCAAATGCATCCCTATGATGTCACATCTAAACTACTGGAGGAAAAAAATAGATTTACAAACTGATAAAGGAAAACATAATGACCACCCAGGAGCTTGCAAGAACACGGTTTCTGTCTGCAGGCCGCTGGTTTGTCCTTTAACAAGCTCCACACCCTCCCGAGAGATCCAGCCAGATATGGGAGCCACTATTCTCACATATCTGTGGCGTTCACACGGTCTGCACACTGAAGGACGGAAAATGTTGGGACGAAATTGCTGAATCTGGAAGCCAGAGACGAGCTCCTAAACTGAGGGCCATGCTGCCCCAAGCACAGAGGAGAAGGCAACAGTACTGTGTGGGAGGGCGCCCAGGGGACGGGCGGGACCTCCTCGTAGCTCTGGGAAAGCAACTCTGTAAACTTAATGCTGCAGGTGGAACTCACACAACTCAGGAAGCTGAGCTCTCCACGAGTCAACTCGAGCTCTGTTCACCAAACAACGGTCAAGTTCTCCTTACACAAGAGTCAGGAGGCATTTTCACTACTAATATTTCCATAAGGCCCAATGACATCTTTTATTCACTATTTATTACAGTAACTCAGTCCTCATTAAGTAGGTTCACTCATGACTCTCTTGGGGCTGAGGTCCTCAAACCGTGACTTGTGCTCATGGTAGTGTTAGGGCTGTGACTCAGACTATAAGACTGAAGGTGAAGTCTATGCTGCACTCTTCAGCATCCTTTCCAGCATCATCTGAGGAGTTCAGAGGGTCAGAGCCAGTGTCTTACTCTGCAGGCTCCTGGAGGCAGCGTCAGCTCCCCCTGGAGGAGACAGCGCTTTCAGAGGAGGGCAGAGCCTCAACGGTGTTGGCAGTGCTGTCACCTTGCCTGGGGTCTTCATCTCAGATGATCGATCAGCACAGAACCTGAAACCACGGACTGTCTACCTGACTGCTCAGCTCCTTCAACACCGTCTTCCTCAGAGGCCTTTCTGAGCTACAGCACCTTACTGACCTGCTGGCCTGAGTGGCACGGGGATTAGCTCTGCAGCAGTCAGTGCTCACCAGGCCAGACACTGACTGGGTCTGATCTCCAGCACCCTTCCCTCCCTGCTAAGACATCCGCAAACATGTCAGCGTGATTCCTTCACCTGCTGCTGCAGGTCAGACCTGCACCCTGCTCTAGAGGAATGCCACACACAGCGACTGAAAACCCTAACGCCAGGCTAAGCATGTTACATGGCCCTCAAGTCCTCCTCTGGAAACAGGGAAGAGGTGCCTGCCTCAGATGGCCTACATCCCTTCTCTACCACTCAACGCCATTCAAACTGATGACCAGTCAGTCAGGTCAGAGGTGTAGACTCCTCTGAAATAGTTGTCAAAGGACTAGGTGCTCAAAGACCAAGAAACAAAGATATTAATTACCGCAGGAAACAGCTCGCATGTCCCAGAGAGCTGGGGGAGTGAGAAGGAAGACAGGCAGGGCCCTTGGACAGCCCACCCCGACAGAGAATGGCAGGCCCTCTGCGGCACCCTCCTTACCTGCTGCACAAGCTCAGGAGGCAGCTCGGCTCGCCACTGCTTCAGCTGGCGGGATGCGAATGAGTGCAAGGCATAGGACATGGTGCCATACTCAATCCACAAGGACAAGTTAGAGCTGTCAATCTCAAGGGCCCTCCGGAAGCAATTCAGAACGGGTGTGGCATGTCTCCAGATGGGTCCATCACTCTTCAGCTCATTTGAGTTCAGCTTGTCCTGAATTCGGCTGGCCCGGGCCAGAGCCATGCCTGCCCAGGAATCAAACCTAGGGCAGTGAAAGAGCGCCAGCTGCAAACACCACGGTCCTGGAGGGAGGCAGACACTGCACCGGACGGTCAGGCGGTCGGTGCTGCAGAAGCTCTGCTTCCATGGAATGACTCAAAACCCAGCGTGGCTATGGCACACAGCCAGGACCATGACTTAGACCAGCACTGTCATAGCCTTGATCCCGCATCACTACATACAGGAGGACGAGGTCTATGTGCTAAGAGACAAAATGTTTCTTCTATGTCCCTTAGCATTTTTCAAGCATTCAGTGACTGCTCTAACAGACAGGCTTCGCTTTACAAGGGGGATCCAGCTAAGGCAACAAAGAGACTTCAATGTCCTTTCTGTCTCTTGAGTCTCATATACTCACCAAGCAAGAGCTCAGGAACAGAGAACTGTGGGGCCCCAGGTACCCCGTTTATTTCTATTGTTTCTGGGACCCCTCGTCTCTCAACTCAGAGCCCAGTGACAAAATCATGAACAAGATGGCAGGTGACGATTGGGCCCTGATGGTTCTGAGACCCCCTGAAAGAAGCTGAGGCAGAAACACAGATTCCGGGAAACGTTAAGGAGCTATGGAGACAGCACACCAGGACCAAGGTAATCCCAGAGCTCCTGGAGAGCTCTTTTCTCAGTGTGCGTCAGAAAAGAGAGAACGCGGCCCCTCCTACCCACCCTCAGGCAGCTAGAGTGCGGACCTGTCTGACCACCCCAGGAGACGGCAGGCAGAAGAGGCCGGGGAAGCCCAGGGCTGCTTTCCCTAGCCTCCAATGAGCACGGATGACACTGTAAGAGAGGAGCAGGAGAGACACCAAACATGCATGGGAGAGGTTTCCCAGAGCAGCCTTTCTCCTCAGGGGCCTGAAGCCACCAGCTCTTCCCAGCCCTGCTCAGGTTGCTCTGGAGAGGGGAGCTGGGGGAGAAGGGCTCAAGGGGAAGACTCTTCTTTACCAAGGTCAATTCACAACAGGGACTTCTTTTCAATATCCAACAATTCTGGGAGGAGCTGCCCTCACCTCGAGGAAAGGAGACGTGACTGTGCTATGTGGCGGGCGGCTGAGACCGTCCTCCACACAGAGTAGCGAGAGAGAAGCATCACTGCGAGCGCTAAGCAGGCTGCAGATGCTCAGGATTGAAGAGCACTGGCCGCTCTCCCAAAGCCTGGCCTTGGATCCCAGCACCCACACAGCAACCCAGAGCCACCGGGAACTCCACTCCAGGGATCTCATTCTCTCTCTCCTTTGGCCTCCAGCTGTACCAGGCATGCACAAGACGCACAGACATACGTAAGGCAAAGCACCCATATACATTAAGAACAAACAAAACCCACAGGGGAAGACCTACTGAGAGTGACCCCTCCTGAGCTAAGTGTCTAACCCAGGTACATCACCACACAACCCATATCCTAGGAGTGTAGGCCTGCAGGCTGCCAGTGGCTCAGTAACAATGTGACCCCAGGAGGAAGAGGTACCCACAGTCCACATTCTGGGCTCTTACTTGTGCAGAGCAGATTCAGGCCTGGTACTGGGCTCAGAGCTGTTTGCTGAGCGGAACAAGGTCTTAGCCCACCTCCACCCCAATGCCTATCTAACCTGGTCCACTTGCAGTCCAGCGAAAGCAGGAAAGCTCAGCGAGATGCTCACAGGGACCTCTAACAGTGTAGTCAGACCCTACTGCCACCAGCCATCTATTATGGGCTTCACCCCTTCAAAAGGCTTCAAGGAGAAGAAGAAAGAAGGAGAGAAAAACAAACCTTAGATTTTAGCTAATACCAAGGACCAGATGGAGCCCAAGCCTCCACTGGTATCTGCCTGTGATGCTCAGAATAAAGAAGGCTCTGGAATGAGACCTAGCACCAAGCTGACAAAACCCTTTCTATGTTAGGGCCCGTCCTCAGAGAAGAGATCTCCGCAGCCAGTGGGATGGATTAATAGGCTAACATCCTCTAAGAGGTGACAGCAGTCCTTCTCAACAGTAACAAATTATAGTTATGAAATAGTAATAAAGTAAATGGTTGGGGCCACCACATTAGGAACTGGATTAGAGGCCCAGCATTAGGAAGCTGAGAGCCCCTGGACTAGATGGAGGTCTCGTTGGGCCTTCCGGACTCTTACTCCACTGGCTGTGGACCAGGCGCACCACGCCACAGTGGCAGGTTTCGAACTCCCCCTTTCCTAACGGGGAAGCAGGGGATCGATCCACAATGTCATACAGCACAAGCCCAGCCAGGTAAGTGTTGGTCTGTGCTAGCCAACTCATGAGTGACCTCAAAGACAACCAGGGCTTTGAGCACAGGGCTCCCTCCCAGGAGGAAAACAAGGGGGCCTCCGAGGACCTTTCACACCGGTGACATCTTACAAACTGGATCTGTATTCGGAGGCAGCCCCTCTTCCCTTGACCCAGGTAGGATTGTGGAAAAGTTAGTTCTGTCGTTTCCTGAGGCAGGG